>NC_053023.1:259932529-260232529 GCF_003073215.2 Triticum urartu
TACCTCAACTACTTCCCATCCCACAATTTAATTAGATCCTAATCATGCAATGTGTGAGGATTGATCTAATGCAATAAAACTGGGTAGTAGAAAAAGGTATGATCAAAGTGTTACTTGCCTTGCTGATGATCCGGGAAACCTAGCGATTCGAAGTAACAAGCGGCGCACTCCGGATACTCTATCGCAAACAAACAAATGAGCAAGCAATAAGTACTCATCTAATGCACAGGTAAAACTCAAATAAGAGATATAACCAGAAGGTTCAACTTAAGAACTCCGGTTGGCAAAAAGAACCAAATCGAACAAAGCAACGAAAGTCAAACGGCGAAAGAAAACAACTTCGTTCTAGTAATCTGGATCTAGGGCAAATTTTACAGTAGAAAAATATTGTTTAAGTTGGTTAAACGGATAGAGGGTTTCGAGATGAAACTCTAGGCGCTTGAATCGCCTGATTCCGATAAACGAGCGAAAAGATAAACTAAAACGAAAATCGGATCAGGAATCGCGATCAGATAAATCGCGGATTTAATCCAAGAAAAAGAAAACTGACGAACAGTTAATCGAACGGACGTTCGTTAACAGAAACTAACCGGTGAACACGTTCGCTAAAACGAACGGATCGGTGAACGTCGGCGGCTATACCTCCGGCGAGGTACTCCGGCGGGGGGGCGGGGCTTCGGCGGCGGCGGTGGCTATGCGGGGCGGCGGAGCGGCGTAGCAGCGGCAGCGACGGCGGCGGCGTGCGGCGCGCTGCAGCAGCGGCAGCAGCGCAGGCGGCGGGGCGGCTGCGGCTTGGCGGGGCGGGGTGAGGTGAGGGGCGGCGGGGCGGCTCGGTATTTAAGAGAGGGAGGGGTGCTGCCTTGGGGAAGGGGCACGACGGTGGCCCCGAGCCGGACTTGGGCGGCGGCGCGGCTCCGGTCTCCTGGAGGTAGACGCAGGCGGCGGGGTGGGCCGTCGGCTGGGCCTTGTCCTAGTCGGCGTGCGGCGCGTTTTTTTATAGATATATTCCGCTCGGAAAAAGCAAAAAGAGAAATACTAAACGGACTCCAAAAATTCTGAAATAAATTTCCACGGGCTTCTAAAATTAAGCCTCACAGGGTGAACATTTATTTGGGACCTAAATGCAATTTTGAAAAACACACATTTTTCCTAAATCAAATAAAACTACGAAAAACTACGAAATAAAATCTTATTTGATTTTATTATTAAATCCTCAATATTTCTTTATTTTGGGAAAGTCATTTTATTCCCTCTCTCATAGTTTTGTAATAGAAATAATTGATGATAAAATAAATAAAATCAAATGATCCTATTCTCAAAATTTGAGAGAACTCAAATATGAAAATATTGAAATCCCCAACTCTCTTTGTGGGTCATTGAGTTGCGTAGAATTTCTAGGATCAACCAAAATGCAAAATAAATATGATATGCATTGATGATCTAATGCATAACATTCCAAATTGAAAATTTGGGATGTTACAAACCTACCCCCTTAAGATGAATCTCGCCCTCGAGATTCGGGTTGGCTAGAAAATAGGTGAGGGTGGTCTTTGAGCAAATATTCCTCTCGTTCTCAGGTGGCTTCATCCTCCATGTGGTGGCTCCATTGAACTTTGCAAAACTTGATAACCTTGCTGCGAGTAACTCGGTTGGCAAACTCAAGAATCTTGACTGGTTTCTCCTTGTAGGTCAAATCGTTATCCAACTGAATAGTTTCCAAAGGCACTGTATCTCTCAACAGTATGTCAGCCATCTCCGCGTGACACTTCTTCAGCTAAGGAACGTGGAACACATCATGAACTCCTGACAATCCTTCGGGCAATTCCAACTTGTAGGCCACTTCTCCCATACGCTCCAAAACTCGATATGGTCCTACAAATCGTGGCGCTAACTTCCCTTTAACTCCAAAACACTTTGTTCCCCGAAGTGGAGATACTCGCAGATAAGCTCTATCTCCAACTTCGTAAACTGTCTCCTTGCATTTAGAATCTGCATAACTTTTCTGTCTAGACTGGGCTACCTTGAGCCTATCGCGAATCAACTTCACCTTCCGTTCAGACTCTTTAATCAAGTCAGGTCCAAACAACTCACATCTCCAACTTCGTCCCATGACAACGGTGTCCTGCACCTCCTTCCGTACAAGGCTTCGAAAGGGGCCATCTTTAAACTGGTTTGGTAACTGTTGTTGTAAGAGAACTCTGCATATGGCAAATTGTCGTCCCAACTAGATCCATAATCTAGCGCACAAGCTCTCAGCATATCCTCCAAAATCTGATTGACTCTCTCAGTCTGTCCATCTGTCTGTGGATGAAAAGCTGTACTGAATTCTAGCCTGGTACCCAAAGTTTCGTGCAACTACTTCCAGAACTTTGAGGTAAACTGGGTTCCTCTATCTGATACGATACTCCTTGGAACTCCATGCAGACAAATGATCCTGGTCATGTATATCTTTGCCAACTTAGCACTGGTGTAAGTGGTCTTTACTGGGATGAAATGAGCTACTTTCGTCAATCGATCAACTACAACCCAAATTGAGTCATAGCCTGAACGAGTCCTGGGCAATCCCGTGATAAAATCCATGCCTAGCCTATCCCACTTCCATTCAGGTATCGGCAATGGTTGTAACAATCCTGCTGGCTTCTGATGCTCTGCCTTTACTCTCTGACATACATCACAAACTGCTACATACTCCGCTATATCCTTCTTCATTCTGGTCCACCAGAAAATATCCTTCAAATCCAAATACATCTTGGTGTTTCCTGGGTGAATCGAATATGGTGAGTCGTGTGCCTCTTGCAGTATCAACTTCCTGATCTCCGGGTCATTGGGCACGTAAACACGGTCTTCAAACCATAGGGTGTCGTGTTCATCCTCACGAAATCCTTTAGCTTTTCCTTTGCTCAGTTTCTCCTTTATAGCGGCAATCTCTCTGTCAGCTTTCTGAGCTTCTCTGATTCTATCCATCAAAGTTGACTGAATCTCCAATGCTGCTACATAGCCTCTCGGAACTATTTCCAAACATAGTTCACGAAGATTTTCTGCTAACTCCCTTGGTATTTCTCCTGTCATTAACGTATTGACATGGCTCTTGCGGCTTAATGCGTCAGCTACTACATTAGCCTTTCCGGGGTGATAATGCAATTTCACATCATAATCCTTGATAAGCTCCAACCATCTCCTTTGTCTGAGATTTAACTCCTTCTGTGTGAAAATGTACTTCAAACTCTTATGATCCATGTACACCTCACAATGATTTCCAATGAGAAAATGCCTCCATGTTTTCAAGGCATGCACTACGGTTGCTAACTCCAAATCATGCGTAGCATAATTTAACTCATGAGGCTTCAGTTGTCTTGAGGCATATGAAACAACTCTCCCTTCCTGCATAAGTACCGCTCCAAGTCCTCGACGTGAAGCATCGCAATACACATCATAGTCCTTGGTTTGATCTGGCAAAATCAACACTGGTGAGGTAACCAAACGTTTCTTCAACTCCTGGAAACTAGCCTCACACTCTTCTGTCCATATGAACTTGGTATCCTTCTTTAATAACTCTGTCATAGGCTTTGCAATTTTTGAGAAATTCTCAATAAATCTCCGATAGTATCCTGCGAGTCCAAGAAAACTCCGGATCTCTCCAACTGTTGTTGGGGCTTCCCACTTGGTCACGGTTTCAACTTTAGCGGGATCTACTGCTATACCTTCACCAGATATAACATGTCCGAGGAATCCTACTTCCTTCAACCAAAACTCACATTTGCTGAACTCGGCATATAATTGATGTTCTCTGAGTTTTCCAAGTACCAAACGCAAATGCTCCTTATGCTCCTCTTCATTCTTCGAGTAAACCAGGATATCATCAATGAACACTACGACGAACTTATCCAAAAACTCCATAAACACTTTGTTCATCATGTTCATAAAATAGGCAGGTGCGTTAGTCAGACCAAATGACATAACGGTGTACTCATATAGCCCATATCTGGTAGTAAAAGCTGTCTTCGGAATATCCTGTTCTTGAATCTTCAACTGGTGGTATCCTGATCGCAGATTGATCTTGGAAAATACCTTAACTCCTTGCAATCGATCAAACAGATCATTGATCATTGGTAGTGGGTACTTGTTCTTGATCGTTACTTCATTCAATCCTCGATAATCAACAACCATCCTTAACGATCCATCCTTCTTCTCCACTAGAAGTACTGGCGATCCCCAAGGTGAAGAACTTGGGCGAATATATCCCTTATCCAGTAACTCCTTAATCTGCTTCTTATTTCCACCAAATCCTTTGCTGGCATTCTATATGGTCTCTTTGATATTGGCCCTGTGCCTGGCAATAGCTCAATCAAAAACTCGATATCTCTATCCGGTGGCATGCCTGGCAACTCTTCTGGAAATACATCAAGGAAATCTCTTACCACTGGTACTTCCTCCTGCACAACTGTTAGGCAATTTACTTGGGTCCTCTTTGGCACATGCCGGGATACATACTTGATCCTTCTCCCTTTTGGGGTGGTAAGAAAAATTGACTTACTAGCACATTCAATATTCCCTTCATACTTTGATAACCAATCCATGCCTAATATCACATCCAATCCTTGAGATTCCAGTACTATTAGGTCTGAGGGTAAAACATAGTTACCAATCCTTAATGGTAACCGATCACACCATAGAATAGCCACATGCTCTGCTCCAGGCGAGGTTACTAACATGGGTGACCTAAGGGCTTGGGTTGATAGGTTGTATTTATCCACAAATCCCTTTGAGATGTA
Organism: Triticum urartu; assembly: GCF_003073215.2. NCBI lineage: Eukaryota > Viridiplantae > Streptophyta > Magnoliopsida > Poales > Poaceae > Triticum > Triticum urartu. The sequence goes on from NC_053023.1 coordinate 259,937,302, forward strand.
TGAATGCGATGCACCAGTATCAAAAAGAACGAGTGCAGTAAATGACTTAACCAAAAACTTACCTATTACTACATCGGGCTGAGCTTCAACCTCCTCCACGCTAACGTGGTTCACCTGTCCCCTGTTGAAAGGGTTTGGCTTCTTCCCAGAACTTCCATTGCCATTTTGGCGTTCAGGACATTCATTGGCATAGTGTCCGATCTTCGAACACTTATAGCAGGTGACTTGGTTCAAGTCCTTCTTGGCTGGGGTTGAGGGGTTGGTGCGGTTCTGGCCGTTGCTTCTTCCATTGCCATTACCATTCTTGGTGCCATTGTGATTGTGCGAGCTACCTCCTCCATGGGTATGCTGAAAATGTCCTCCAGGTCTAGGGGTAAAACGTGGCTTCTGCTGAGCTCCTGAATTGTACTTTCCTTGTCCATATTTCCTCTTGCGATTCTCAATTTGCTGCTGTTTTCCTTCAATCATAAGAGCATGATCTACCAACTCCTGGTAGTTGTTGAAGGTGGCTACCATCAACTGCATGCTCAACTCATCATTCAGTCCTTCCAGAAACTTCTCCTGCTTAGCTGCATCCATAACTAACTTACTAAATTCCTCCACATACTGGCCAATTGTCCGTCCTCCTTGGCGCAAGTTACGAAACTCACACTTCTTCATGGCCATAGCTCCTGCTGAAACATGGGCACTATGGAAAGCCTGCTAAAACTGGTCCCATGTGACAGTGTCGACTGGGAAGGTGGCTGTGAAATTCTCCCACCATGATGCTGCGGGTCCTTCTAGCTGATGTGCAGCAAACTTCACCTTCTCCGCATCTGTGCATCCTGCTGTGGTCAACTCCCTAGCTGTCTTGCGGAGCCAATCATCTGCTACTATCGGCTCGGTGCTACTGGAAAACACCGGCGGATTCAGCCTAAGAAAACGGGCTAAGTGGTCAACAGGTGGTGGTGGTGGTGGGTTGTTGTTATTGTTCCCCTGATTCTGATTCTGGACTAGCAACTGCATCAATGTGTTCTGTTGCTGGATCAACTGGGTGAGCTCCGGTGGGAAGGCAAATCCGGGGTCACATCTCGGAGGCATCTGTGGGTTTAGAAAATATGAGATATAAGAATAGAGGGGGTCTAAAGAGAAAACACTACCCATATGCACATGAGGCAAAAGCAAACAATTCACTTCAATCAATCAAACAAAGGCATACGATCGATCTAACTATCACAAAAGTGCTCGGACTACTATATTTACATGGTGGACTACTGCTACTGATGAGGTGGTCTACTAGAAATATTCTTCGGTTGCAGACTCCATGATATCTGCTCCAGCTTCATCGACATAGTCATCATCGCTACTATGTGCTTCCGAGTCGGTGCCGTCGATGATGATGTAGTCTTCCGGGCTAATTTCCTGGGGTTCTTCGTCTTCATCTACTGGCGTAGGGCCTCCCATAAATATTCCAATCTTCTTGATTAGGTCGTCATTCTTCTCCACCAATACTTCAATTTCTTCTTCATAATCTTCACGTGTAGCCTTGAGTTCTTCCTCCAGTTCCTTGATTCTTGTCTTAGCCTTCTTCAGATCTATCATGTCAGCGCACATCTGGTTCTCCTGTCGTCGAATGTGCTGGTTTAGCTCCTGGATAAAAGCTGCGATTGATCTATCATTCCTGGTGCTAATCATCTCCCGGTGCTCATCTCGGCGCCCACAAATCTGGTAGATAGTATCTTTGAGATCCTTGCGGTAGACTTCTCCAATGTGTCCCATGGCGATGTGAGCTTCCATGCTTTTTCCTAGACTCCAAGTTGGTGCATCAAAAGAAAACTCGATGGGCTCAGTGACTGGCATGAACGTCCTTCCTGGAACTTGAACTTGAATCATCCAGCGCTCTTCTTCAGGTAAAGTGGCATTGTAGGTTCCCATGAAGCTTGGTACTCTTATGTTTAGGTATCTTGTGACTTCCTTCAAGTGACGTCCAAAGGGTGTATCTTCATCCGGTTGTGTGAACTTGTTCCTTGCATACGCCATCCTAAAGAGTAGAAAAGATGAGGAGTCAGAGAAGAAGAGAGTGAATAGTGATCTAGGTCTTATAGCTTAGTGGTCGTGTCCTACAGTCAGCGTGTGCTCTGATACCATCTCTATAGCGACCAGACCTCAAACAGTCTGATCTCTGTGCTCCGGTGTCATCCCTGGATCAGTAATGCTGACACCACACAGTACTCGGAGGATTTATAGCAGAGTAGCAATCACACACTTATTACATCGAGTGTCTCATAAGAAAGCTTATTACAATAAATATGGCTTAAGGCCATCTAATAACGATAACAATGGAAGGCTTGGAAGATAAGTGAGTCCATCAACTCCAACGGCATCACTGAGTATAGGACCACGACCTAAAAACTCCTTAATCATCGTCTGAAAAGTCTGCAACATTAACGTTGCAGCCCGAAAACGGGCCAGCACATGGAATATGCTGGCAAGGTAACACATAGAGAGTAATGGAATGAAACAGCTATACTATATGCATATATGGCTGGTGGAAAAGCTCTATGGTTATATGTTTTTGTGAAAAGCCAATTTTTCCCTACTACAAAGGAATAAAATTTATTTAACTATCATGGTAGTTGTTAAACATTGAGAATGGTTGACAGCATTCTCAATCCCAATTAAGCATCAACATTAAACATAACCCAACAAACTTAATTTAGAGTAACATGTTGAGATTCACATGATAATCCAGGTAATAGATACTCAAGATGTCCATAACCAGGGACACGTCTAATCATGGATTAGTTTGTTACACTCTGCAGAGGTTTGCGCACTTTTCCCCACAAGACTCAATCGCCTCCGTTTGGTTTCTTGCACTACATGGTGTTTGAGAAGACGGATCATCAAGACATAGTCTTTCAGAAGCGCTAGCACCTTACGATCAGGTAGACCGTACCACCTACATCCCCTACATTTGCTAGTCTACCACTTTAAGAGTTCGCACAACTTAGTCAACTATGCTAGAGCCCATAATAGCTTGTGGCTGCACACAGAAGTTTCTAGTATGAATAGTCTTATGATCCCTTTGAGCCTGGGTGGCGGTCCAAAAGAAAACAGGCAAGTCCTGGAATACCCAGGTGCCTCAATCCACCCAGATGTGTGTTTAAGTTGCCACCTTAGATAAACCATTAATTAACAAAACTCACATCTGTCATGGATATCACTCACCCAATCCACGTCTACTAGCATAGCATGGCATAATAAGCAAACGCGGAAGTAACTCCCAAAGGTTTGATAATAAACAGGTAATAGGTACTACCTCAACTAATTCCCATCCCACAATTTAATTAGATCCTAATCATGCAATGTGTGAGGATTGATCTAATGCAATAAAACTGGGTAGTAGAAAAAGGTATGATCAAAGTGTTACTTGCCTTGCTGATGATCCGGGAAACCTAGCGATTCGAAGTAACAAGCGGCGCACTCCGGATACTCTATCGCAAACAAACAAACGAGCAAGTAATAAGTACTCATCTAATGCACAGGTAAAACTCAAATAAGAGATATAACCAGAAGGTTCAACTTAAGAACTCCGGTTGGCAAAAAGAACCAAATCGAACAAAGCAACGAAAGTCAAACGGCGAAAGAAAACAACTTCGTTCTAGTAATCTGTATCTAGGGCTAATTTTACAGTAGCAAAATCTTGTTTAAGTTGGTTAAATGGATAGAGGGTTTCGAGACGAAACTCTAGGCGCTTGAATCGCCTGATTCCGATAAACGAGCGAAAAGATAAACTAAAACGAAAATCGGATCAGGAATCGGGATCAGATAAATCGCGGATTTAATCCGAGAAAAAGAAAACTAACAAACAGTTAATTGAACTGACGTTCGTTAACAGAAACTAAACGGTGAACACGTTCGCTAAAACGAACGGATCGGTGAACGTCGGCGGCTATACCTCCGGCGAGGTACTCCGGCGGCGGGGCGGGGCTCCGGCGGCGGCGGTGGCTATGCGGGGCGGTGGGGCGGCGCAGCAGCGGCGGCGGCGGCGTGCGGCGCGCGGCGGCAGCGGCAGCAGCGCAGGCGGCGGGCCGGCTGCGGCTTGGCAGGGCGGGGCGGGGTGAGGTGAGGGGCGGCTCAGTATTTAAGAGAGGGAGGGGGTGCTGCCTTGGGGAAGGGGCACGGCGGCGGCCCCGAGCCGGACTCGGGCGGCGGCGCGGCTCCGGTCTCCTGGAGGGAGACGCAGGCGGCGGGGTGGGCCGTCGGCTGGGCCTTGGCCAGTCGGCGTGCGGTGCGTTTTTTTATATATATTCCGCTCGGAAAAAGGAAAAAAAGAAATACTAAACGGACTCCAAAAATTCCGAAATAAATTTCCACGGGCTTCTAAAATCAAGCCTCACAGGGTGAACATTTATTTGGGACCTAAATGCAATTTTGAAAAATGCACATTTTTCCTAAATCAAATCAAACACCGAAAAACTACGAAATAAAATCTTATTTGATTTTATTATTAAATCCTCAATATTTCTTTATTTTGGGAAAGTCATTTTATTCCCTCTCTCATAGTTTTGTAATAGAAATAATTGATGATAAAATAAATAAAATCAAATGATCCTATTCTCAAAATTTGAGAGAACTCAAATATGAAAATATCGAAATCCCCAACTCTCTCCGTGGGTCATTGAGTTGCGTAGAATTTCTAGGATCAACCAAAATGCAAAAGAAATATGATATGCATTGATGATCTAATGTATAACATTCCAAATTGAAAATTTGGGATGTTACACCTAATGTCTCTCTATATGTGGTGCACGTGCTTATCGAAACTAAAGTAGGAACATTAGCTGAACAGTTAAGCATTCTCTGTTTTAGTAATATCAGCATCATATTAGATTTGTATTTGATCAACTATGTTTGGAATTATGAGTGACATGTTGTTTAGCTTGATGGGTTGAGGAGTAGTGCTAGCACATCACGAAGCACCTAGGATGATGGTACTGAATATAAAGGGAATGTCTACATACAAGTCGCTTAACTTTCATCATTTGGGTCAGTTGGCCATTTCAGGCGGTTGGATGAAGATCCTACATCTCCTAACCCTTCTTCTTCCTCACATATGCTTCTTCCCCAACAGACCACCGCATGGGCTGCCGGACGAACCACCGGCCCTGGCCCTCCCCTGAACTGCCCCCACTGCCTATCTTCTATCGCCCACAGCCATCCCTCTAGCCCCCCACACATCGAGCTTTTCCTCCGGCGAGGCCCCACCACCGCCCGACTAACACCATTGATACGTCTCCAACGTATCTATAATTTTTTATTGTTCCATGCTATTATATTATCCGTTTTGGATGTTTTATATGCATTAATATGCTATTTTATATAATTTTTGGGACTAACCTATTAACCTAGAGCCCAGTGCTAGTTTATGTTTTTCCTAGTTTTTCAGTTTCGCAGAAAAGGAATACCAAATGGAGTCCAAACGGAATGAAACCTTCACGATGATTTTTCTTGGACCAGAAGACAACCAGGAGACTTGGAGATGAAGTCGGAGGAGCCACGAGGCGGCCACAAGGACGGAGGGCACGCCCACGGGGTAGGGCGGGCCCCCCACCCTTGGGGGCCCCCTGTGGCCCTCTTGACCTAATTCTTTCACCTATATATTCCCAAATATCCCCAAACCACTAGAGGCATCCACGAAAACACTTTTCCACCACTGCAACCTTTTGTACCCATGAGATCTCATCTAGGGACCTTTTCAGGCACCTTGCCAGAGGGGGATTCGATCACGGAGGGCTTCTACATCAACTCTATTTCCCTTCCAATGAAGCGTGAGTAGTTTACCACAGACCTACGGGTCCATAGCTAGTAGCTAGATGGCTTCTTCTCTCTCTTTGATTCTCAATACCATGTTCTCCTCAATGTTGTTGGAGATCTATCAAATTTAATACTTTTTTGCGGTGTGTTTGCCTAGATCCGATGAATTGTGGATTTATGATCAACTTATCTATGAATATTATTTGAATCATCTCTGAATTCTTTTGTGCATGATTTGATATCTTTGCAATTCTCTTCGAACTATCGGTTTGGTTTGGCCAAATAGATTGGTTTTTATTGCAATGGGAGAAGTGCTTATCTTTGGGTTCAATATTGTTTTTGAAATTACTGCGTTCCCCGACACCAAGATGATTAAAACTCCATTCTCCGGAATAATGGAGCGAGCCATTGACTTATTGGAAATAATACATACCGATGTATGCGGTCTGATGAGTGTTGAGGCTCGCGGCGGGTATCGTTATTTTCTGACCTTCACAGATGATTTGAGCAGATATGGTTATATCTACTTAATGAAACACAAGTCTGGAACATTTGTAAGGTTCAAAGAATTTTAGAGTGAAGTAGAGAATCATCATAATAAGAAAATAAAGTTTCTACGATCTGATCGCGGAGGCGAATATTTGAGTTACGAGTTTGGCCTTCATTTAAAACAATGTGGAATAGTTTCACAACTCACGCCACCTGGAACACCACAGCGTACTGGTGTGTTCGAACGTCGTAGCCATACTTTATTAGATATGGTGCGGCCTATGATGTGTCTTACCGATTTAGCACTATCGTTTTGGGGTTATGTATTAGAGACAACTGCATTCACGTTAAATAGGGCATTGTCTAAATTTGGCAAGAAACCTAAGATGTCGTTTCTTAAAGTTTGGGGTTGCGATGCTTATGTGAAAAAGCTTAAGCCTGATAAGCTCGAACCCAAATCGGAGAAGTGCGTCTTCATAGGATACCCAAAAGAAACTATTGGGTACACCTTCTATCACAGATCTGAAGGCAAGATCTTTGTTGCTAAGAATGAATCATTTCCAGAGAAGGAGTTTCTCTCGAAATAAGTGAGTGAGAGGAAGGTAGAACTTGATGAGGTAATTGTACCTTCTCTCGAATTCGAAAGTAGCTCATCACAGAAAATCGTTCCCGTGATGCCTACCCAACTAGAGAGGAAGCTAATGATAATGATCATGAAACTTCGGATCAAGTTCCGACCAGACTGGTACGGTAATCATGTTCTGGAAGTCATGTCACTGGACAATGACGAACCTACGAACTACGAGGAAGCGATGATGAGCCTAGATTCCGATAAATGGCTTGAGGCCATGAAATCTGAGATAGGATCCATGTATGAGAACAAAGTATGGACTTTGATTGACTTGTCTGATGATCAGCGAGCCATTGAGAATAAATGGATCTTCAAGAGGAAGACAGATGCTGATAGTAGTGTTACTATCTACAAAACTCAAATTGTCACAAAAGGTTTTCAACAAGTTCAAAGGTGTTGACTACGATGAGATTTTCTCACTCGTATCGATGGTTAAGTCTGTCCAAATCATGTTAGCAATTGCCGCATTTTATGAAATCTAGCAAATGGATGTCAAAACTGCATTCCTTAATGGATGTCTCAAAGAAGAGTTGTATATGGTGCAACCAGAAGGTTTTGTAGATCCTAAAGGTGCTAACAAAGTGTCCAAACTCCAATGATGCATATATGTACTGGTGCAAGCATCTTGGAGTTGGAATATACGCTTTGATGTGTTGATCAAAGCATATGGTTTTATACAGACTTATGGTGAAGCCTGTATTTACAAGAAAGTGAGTGGGAGCTCTGTAGAATTTCTAATATTATATGTGGATGACATATTGTTGATTGGAAATGATGTAGAATTTCTGGATAGCATAAAAGCATACTTGAATAAGAGTTTTTCAATAAAAGACCTTGGTGAAGCTACTTATATTTTGGGCATCAATATCTATAGAGATAGATTGAGACGCTTAATAGGACTTTCAAAAGCACATACCTTGAGAAGATTTTGAACAAGTTCAAAATGATCAGTCAAAGAAAGGGCTCTAGCATGTGTTGCAAGGTGTGAACTTAAGTAAGACTCAAAGCCTGACCACGGCAGAAGATAGAGAGAGAATGATGCTCACATGAAAGACAAGAATTGAAGCACAAAGAGAGCATCATGAAACACATGACAAACACATCTAAGTCTAACATACTTCCTATGCATAGGCATCTTATAGGCAAACAAATTATCATAGCAGGCAAAAACTAGCATATGCAAGGAAGAGGAAAGAAACAATAGCAATCTCAACATAACGAGAGGTAATTTAGCAACATGAAAAATCTCTACAACCATATTTCCCCCTCTGATAATAATTACATGTGGGATCATAATCAAATTCAACAATATAGCTATCATATAAAATATTCTCAACATGATCCACATGCATGCAAAGTTGACACTCTTCCGAAATAGTGGGATTAACATTAACTAAAGTCATGACCTGTCCAAACCCACTTTTATCAAAAACTGCATAATATTGAATATTATCCAATTATGTGGGATCTAAAGTTGACACTCTTCCAAACCCACTTTCAGTATTATTGCAAACATTATTATCAATCTCATATTCATCATGGGGCTTAAATAAATTTTCAAGATTGTAAGAAGAATCACCCCAATCATGATCATTGCAACAAGTAATGGATATAGCAAAACTAGCATCCCCAAGCTTAGGGTTTTGAAAATCATTAAAATAATTGACATTAATAGAATTTATAATAATATCATTGCAATCATGCTTATCATTCAAGGAGCTATCATGAATCACTTCATAAACTACTTCATCGCAATTTTCAGATTCACGAATTTCAAGCAAAACTTCATAAAGATAATCTAGTGCACAAAACTCACTAGCAATTGGTTCATCATAATTGGATCTCTTAAAAAGATTAGCAAGCGGATGAGGACCCATGGATCTTAGGTTCTCTGTTTAGCAATAAATAAACAACTATTCCAACCAAACGAGCAAATGAGCAAAGTAGACATCAAAGCAAATGGAAAGATGAACAGAATTAGGGCGAATCAAATGGCAAGGGTGAAGTGGGGGAGAGGAAAACGGGAGGCAAATGGCAAATAATGTAATGCGAGGGATAAGAGTTTGTGATGGGTACTTGGTATGTCCTGACTTGTGCGTAGACTCCCCGGCAATGGCGCCAGAAATCCTTCTTGCTACCTCTTGAGCACTGCGTTGGTTTTCCCTTGAAGAGGAAAGGGTGATGCAGCAAAGTAGCGTAAGTATTTCCCTCAGTTTTTGAGAACCAAGGTATCAATCCAGTAGGAGGCCACATGCAAGTTCCTCATACCTACACAAACAAATAAGAACCTCGCAACCAACGCGATAAAGGGGTTGTCAATCCCTTCACGGTCACTTACGAGAGTGAGATCTGATACAGATGATAAGATAATATTTTTGGTATTTTTACGATAAAGAGTAAAAGTGAGGATTGCAAAATAAAAGGTAATAGAAATAGCTTGTTGATGGAAGATTAATTTAATGGAGAACAGACCTGGGGGCCATAGGTTTCACTAGTGGCTTCTCTCAAGATAGCATAAGTATTACGGTGGGTGAACAAATTACTGTCGAGCAATTAATAGAAAAGAGAATAATTATGAGAATATCTAGGCATGATCATGTATATAGGCATCACGTCCGTGACATGTAGGCCGACTCCTGCCTGCATCTATACTATTACTCAACACATCGACCGCTATCCAGCATGCATCTAGAGTATTAAGTTCATAAGAACAGAGTAACACATCAGGTAAGATGACATGATGTAGAGGGAATAACTCAAGCAATATGATATAAACCCCATCTTTTTATCCTCGATGGCAACAATACAATACATGTCGTTTCCCTTTCTGTCACTGGGATCGAGCACCGCAAGATTGAACCCAAAGCTAAGCACTTCCCCCATTGCGAGAAAGATCAATCTAGTAGGCCAAACCAAACTGATAATTCTAAGAGACTTGCAAAGATAACCAATCATACATAAAATATTTCAAAGAAGAATAAAATATTGTTCATAGATAGACTTGATCATAAACCCACAATTCATCAGATCTCGACAAACACATAGTAAAAAGAGTTACATCGAATAGATCTCCAAGAAGATCGAGGAGAACTTTGTATTGAGATCCAAAGAGAGAGAAGAAGACATCTAGCTAATAACTATGGACCCGAAGGTCTAAAGTAAACTACTCACACATCATCGAAGAGGCCATGTAGTTGGTGTAGAGGCCCTTCGTGATCGATGCCCCCTCCGGCGGAGCTCCGAAAAAGGCCCCAAGATGGTATCTCTTGGGTACAGAAGGTTGTGGTGGTGGAAATAGGGTTTCGTGGTGCTCCTGGATGTTTTCAGGGTATATGAGTATATATAGGAGGAAGAAGTAGGTCGGTTGAGCCACGAGGGGCCCACGAGAGGGGAGGGACCGCCCCCTGCCTCGTGGCCTCCTCGGTTGTTTCTTGACGTCCACTCCAAGTCCTCTGGATCACGTTTGTTCCAAAAATAACTCTCCCGAAGGTTTCATTCCGTTTGGATTCCGTTTGATATTCCTTTTCTGCGGAACACTGAAATAGGCAAAAAAACAGCAATTTGCACTGGGCCTTGGGTTAGTAGGTTAGTCCCAAAAATAATATAAAAGTGTAAAATAAAGCCCATTAACATCCAAAATAGATAATATAATTGCATGGAACAATCAAAAATTATAGATACCTTGGAGATGTATCACCTAAGCATAGACATGTGTTGTCATTTGATGAACGGGATCACATCATTAGGAGAATGATGTGATGGACAATACCCATCCGTTAGCTTAGCATAATGATCGTTAAGTTTTATTGCTATTGCTTTCTTCATGACTTACACATATTCCTCTGACTATGAGATTATGCAACTCCTGAATACCGAAGGAACACCTTGTGTGCTATCAAACATCACAACGTAACTGGGTGGTTATAAAGATGCTCTACAGGTGTCTCCGAAGGTGTTTGTTTGGTTGGTATATATCGTGATTAGAATTTGTCACTCCGAGTATCGGAGAGGTATCTCTGGGCCCTCTCGGTAATGCACATCACTATAATCCTTGCGAGCAATGTGCATAATGAGTTAGTTGTGGGATGATGCATTACAAAACGAGTAAAGAGACTTGCCGGTAACGAGACTGAACTAGGTACGATGATACCAACGATCGAATCTCGGGCAAGTAACATACCGATGACAAAGGGAATAACGTATGTTGTCGTTGCTGTTTGACCAATAAAGATCTTCGTAGAATATATAGGAACCAATATGAGCATCCAGGTTCCTCTATTGGTTATTGATCGGAGATGTGCCTCAGTCATGTCTACATAGTTCTCGAACCCATAGGGTCCGCACGCTTAACGTTCGATGACGATTTGTATTATGAGTAATGTGTTTTGGTGACAAAAGTTTGTTCAGATTCCCGGATGAGATCATGGACATGATGAGGAGTCTCAAAATGGTCGAGAGGTAAAGATTAATATATTGGACGAAGGTATTCGGACACCGGAATGGTTTTGGGACGTTCCGGATATTTATCGGAGTATTGAGGGGTTACCGGAACCCCCAGGGGAAGTATTGGACCTTCATGGGCCATAGGGGAGCGAGAGGGAAGCCCACAAGGGGAGGCACACCCCCCCCATGGGTTGTCCGAATTGGACAAGGAGAAGGGGGCGCGGCCCCCCTTTCCTTTCCCCTCTCCTCTCCTTCCCGCTTTTCCCCTAGATGAATCTCCTAGATAGATCTCGCGTGATCGTAGGAAAGTTTTTGAAATTGCATGCTACATTCCCCAACATAGTGTGCTCTATTGGGCACACGAGTATATGGATCACAACCTTGGGCGAGCAATGTGCCCGCACGCGTCGTGCTAGTTCGTGGTTCCTTCTATGCTAAATTTCCATTAATTGACGGTGTTTTATGAACACGCCACTGTTTCCCGCCACTTCCTCATCGGTTTCCCGCCGCCACCCAGTGATATTGTGGATAAACCTAGGCGGCGCGCGACACACTGAGGCAACAAGCGTAGCCTATATCCCCTCTACCTTTTCCAAGCATGCCAAGCTACCAAAGCGTCGTCTCTTCCATCAACCTCCTCGACGAAGAAAACGAGAAGGCGCCACGTCCTGCTGAGGCTGAGGGTGTCCCCTGCAATGCGATGGACGATGACGTGTTGCGCGTCATTGCCAGGGTTGAGCAGACCCTTGGTGCATGACGCTTCAGCGCGACGGATCAAGATAGGTATGTCAGTGCCGAGAGGTTGCAGCTCGTTACACAACATGATCAGTGGTGCACTGTAGACCAAGCTAGGCACGTCCGTGCCGATAGGCTACAGCTCGCCGCACATAGAGACTGTTGGAGCGCCATAGAATGAGAGGCACGGCCTGCCGCACAGCGATACCATTGGAGCACCACAGAGCGAGAGGTGTGGCGTGTCGTAGAGCAAGAGAGGGCATTTTCCTGCTGTTGATAGGGCATCATAGCTGGGTATACTGCCCGTCAGTAGCCCCATTCCTCACAAGGAGTGGGCAGAGGCCGTCTACACCATCTTGCACCAAAGGTTGTCCACGTCATACTTGCATTGGATGCCCGCCGCGCTGTCCTTCTGGGTCGTGCCTTTTGCCTTGTCTGCGGCCCGCTCGATGCTAATGCGCTGGTCGCTAGGCTCGAGCACCTCCTTGGCCCAGGTGTCCACCTAGGCGCAGTAGAAGAACATGGTCGTCGCATCCTCGAGCTGGTGATCTCTGATGAATTAGCATACTTGGATCTCTAGATCGTGATCCAGATGTATCACAAGCATGTCGACCGCTTGGACGAATGCCTACACGAATTTAGGCAGGGCTAAGAGCTACCGTAGGTAACGCTGCTGGTCATGGGCGCATTTTATTTTGTTGAGTCATTTTGATGTTGATCGCTATGTATTCACAAAAATCATAATATTTCTCTATTTCAATGTGTGTACTCTGTTTTCTATTCTTATATATTGTTCTGTTTCAATGTGTATATATATGCTTTACATTCTGTATATGTGGATGATAACGACTAGATACAAATTAGTATACGAAAATAGATAGAAAATGTAATTCCTAATATATGTTAATTGTTCAGTAGTTCATCACAGAATAGATATATATCACCACATATATGTGATGATACTTAACTACTATGTACAGTGCATAAAATTGAAAACCAACAATACTAAAACTAATAATCCCTTCTTAGGGGGTCAGTACTCCGGTAGCCCCTCGGTAATAGCTTTGTGGTGCACAGCAGCTTCACAACACGGAGGCAGTACTCCACCTCCTCCACCTCACAGTGCTCGACGTGCTGATCTTCCTCTTGCTAGCAGACATGCGCGAACGCTCTTGACATTTCGTTGGGCGACCACCGGAGCTCCTCATCGGTAGCACGCTGGAGCTTATCAGCCCACCTTCACGCAGTGATGAGGCACCTAGCGCCTTTGGCCTTCCTGGCAAAGTACCGATCGTCTTTGCACACCTTCTCTAAACGTCGAGGCGCCCGCCCCCAAAGCTCCACCGCCTCCTTTTCCCAGGTAGCCTCACGGGTTTCATGGTGTAGCATCCCAATTTTCAATTTGGATGTTAATCATTAGGTCATCATATGCATCCGTGCTCTTTGCATTTTTAATTTGGTTTTATTTGGACATTTCGATCCTAGAGGCCTTAAGCAACTCGAGGACCATCTGAGAGAGTTGGAGGTTTTCATAAAAATCCAATTTTGAATTTTCAAAATTGGTAAATTGGATCAAAGTGATTTTTGTTTGAAATTGTTTTTCCAATTATTTCAAAATAAATAAAATAATGAGAGAAGATAATATGACTTCTTCAAAACAGAGGAAATAATGGAAATTTAATTTTAAATAAAAATATTTGCTTTATTTGAGATTTTATTTGAGTAAATTAGGGAAAAATTGCACTTTTAAAATTGCATTTTAGCCCTAGAAAAATGTTCATGTTGTCCTAAATAATAGTAGAGGACCGTGAAAATTGTTTCTTGGATTTTAGGATTTTTATTTATTTTTATTTTGATTTTTTCCGTTTCGGCGAAATTATTTAAAAAAAATCTTCGACCGACTGGGCCGAAGCCCAGCCGGCCCGCTCGCATCGCTGCCTCCCCATGCCCGCCTCCCGCACGTCGCAGGAGAGCGACCCGGCGCCGGCGTCGCCCGACCCCCCCCCTTTTAAGTAGCCGGCCCCGCTGCCCCTCTCCTCCCAAGCCCGCGCTGCCCGCCGCCTCTCGCCGCCAGCCGCTTCCCGCCGCCGGTGCCGCCTGCCACCGCCGCCGCCCACGCCTCTGCCACTGCCCACTGGAGGAAGCTGCCGCCGGTTTTCCCACCCCGAGCCGGTAAAACCGAAGCAAAACTGCCCTGTTTTTTTGGTTTATTTCGTTAGATCATTTTTTTAGGTATTCTAATTAGCGAACGTTCACCCGATTCTCTCTTTTAGCGAGTGTATTCGTTTGTTAGGTTCTGTTAACGAATGTTCGTTCATTAGGTTTTTCTTTTTAGTTTTAATTTTGGCCAGGGACCTATCCGTAATTAATTTTATCACAGTTTAGTCCCTAATCTTCAGACCTTCGCTACTTTTTGCTCGTTTGTCCAAATCCAGTGAAGCCAACACCAAAATCTTCGTCTTGTTCCCCTCTATCCAGATAACCAACTTGAACGTGATTTTTGGAAATTTAAAATTTGGTTTCAAGCAGATTTGTTTTCGAACTTCTTTTGACCGTACTTTGAGTTTCGTAAGTCCGAATTGATTGATTCTTTTTGCAAATCGAAGCTCTTCACTTGAACTTTCAATTTAGATCTTTTCTTTTGAGTTTTACCTTTGCCTCTTCTGCTTGAGTGCTTATGTAAGCTATTATTTATTCACGATAGAGTTTCCGGAGTGCGAGGCTTGCTACTACGAATCTCTAGGATTTTCCGATCGTCAGCTAGGCAAGTAACACTTTGATCATATCCATTTATTACCCAGTTTTTATGCATTAGTTCTGACCCTCAAACATTGCATGAGTAGGATTGGATAACATGTGGGTATTTGGGAAGAAGTTTATGAGGTAGGAACCTATTGCCTTTTTATTCAAACCTTGGGTGTTACTATGTTATGCCTATACTGCTATCCTATGCTCGTAGACGTGGATTGGTTTTGAGAGAATTCATGAAAGAGGTGAGAGTTATTGTTAACTAAGTTTGACTTAAGGTGGCTACTTTAATACACATCTGGGTGGATTGGTTGTGGACACCTAGGGATATACCAGTGTTGTCCAAGGAGATCCCGGGGAACCCGTGTGATCATCCTATGGTTTGCCACACAGGCTCAAAGGGATCATAATGTTATTTATGCCAGAAACTTCCATGTGCAGCCACAAGCCATTATGGGCTCTCGCATAGTTGAGTATGTTGTGTGACCTCTTTCAGTGGTAGACTAGCAGATGTAGGGGATGTAGGTGGTACTGTCTACCCATCGTAAAGAGTTAATGCTCCTGAAAGACCGTGTCTCAGTCATCCGTTTCTCAAACATCATGTAGTGCGAGCAATTTAAAGGAGGAGATCGAGTCTTATGGGGAAAAGTGTGCAAACCTCTGCAGAGTGTACAAACTAATCATGGTTAGCCCTGTCCCCGGTTATGGACATCTTGAGTATCTGGTGCTTGAATTATTATGTTGATCTCATCACTTTGCTTAATTAATTTGTCGGGTTATAACTTTTAATTTTGGGGATTGAGTTGGGGTTACCTTTTCAATGTTTTCAACACACTTTGTAGTTAAATAAAATATATTCCTTTGTTGTAGGGAAAAACTAGCTTTATGTAAATGATAACGATAGAGCCTCCACCAGCCATATATGCATGTAGTGATAGTTGTTTTTCTGTTCATTGCTCTATAGTGTTATTTTTGCCAGCATATTCCATGTGCTAACCTACATAGGCTGCAACGTGTTATGTTGTAGAATTTCCAGACGAGGAGTATGGTGCGCTAGGTCGTTGTCGTGCACTCAATTTTGCCGTGGAGTTGGATGGACTCATTTATCTTTGAAGCTTCCGTAGTTATCTTATTTAGATGGCCTTCAGCCATATTATTGTAATAAGTTCTCTTTTTGAGACTCTCGATGTAATAAGTGTGTGATTGAAACTCTGCAATAAATCCTCGAGTACTGTGTGTTAGCAATACCGATCCAGGGATGACACTTAAGCACAGAGACTGGACCGTCTGAGGTCGGGTCGCTACAAGACAGTATCAGAGCACACGCTGACTGTAGGACGCGACCACTAGGATAAGCCACATGATACTCTTCTCTACTCATTTCTGACTCTTCTCCATTTCTACTCTATAGATGGCAGACCCAAGGAACAAGTTCACTCAACCGGATGATGAAACCCCTTTCGGACGACACTTGAAGGAAGTCACAAGGTACCTGAGCATCGGCATACCAAGCTTCACCGGGACCTACATCGCCACTCTACCAAAAGAGGAGCGTTGGATGATTCGCGTTCATCATCTAGGGAGGACTTTCACGCCAGCTACCAAGCCCATCGAGTTCTCCTTTGATGCACCAACCTGGAGTCTAGGAAAGAGCATGGCCGCCCACATCACCATTGGACAGATCGGCGAGGTATACAACAAGGATGTTAAGGACACCATCTACCAGATATGTGGACCCGAGATGAGAAATCGGAGATGATCTGCACCAGGAGGGATAAATCCATTGCAGCATACATACAGGAATTAAACCAGCACATACATCGCCAAGAGAACCAAATGTGTGCCGACATGATAGACATGAAGAAGGTGATGACCAGGAATATGGAGCTAGAGGAGGAACTCAAGTATACACGCGATGGATATGAAGAAGAAATTGCAGTATTACTGGAGAATAATGAAGACCTGAAGAAGAAGCTAGGAATATTCATGGGAGATCCCGAACCTGAAAAGGACATTCGTTCCGAAGACTACATCATACTCGATGACATCGACTCCGACCCCGACAGCGATGATAACTATGAAGACGAAGCTGGAGCAGATATCATGGAGTCATCCACCGATCAAAATTTCTAGTCAACCACCATATTATTAGTAGTATTCTCCCATGTATATAGTAATAGTCCGAGCTTTTGTAACGGTAGCTTAGATCGATTGTATGGTCTTGTTTGAATTGAGTGGTGTGAAATGAATGTGTTTGTCTCATGTGCATATGGGTAGTGATATATCTTTAGACCTCACTCTATTCTGTTCTTACCCCTCTCAACCTATCAGATGCCTCCGAGACGTGACCCAGGATTTGTCTTTCCACCAAAGCTCACTCAGTTGACCCAACAGCAGAATGCCTTGATGTCGTTGCTAGTCCAGCAACAACAACAACAACAACAACCCACCTCCGGCACCACCAGTTGACAACCTAGCCCGTTTTCTAAGGTTGAATCCGTCGGTATTCTCTAGTAGCACCGAGCCGATTGTTGCTGATGACTGGCTCCGCGGGATTGGAAGGGAGCTGATCACCGCAGGTTGCACAGATGTTGAGAAGGTGTGCTTTGCCGCACATCAACTGGATGGACCCGTAGCCTCATGGTGGGAGAACTACACTGCCACTTTCCCTGTGGCTAATGTCACTTGGGATCAGTTTCAGCAAGCATTCCGCACTGCACATGTCTCAACCGGAGCTATGAGCATGAAGAGGCGTGAGTTTTACAACTTGCGCCAGGGAAATCGTACTATGGGGCAGTACGTGGATGAGTTCAGCAAGTTAGCTTGCTATGCCCTAGATGATGTGGCCACAGATGTCGCGAAGTAGGAGAAGTTTATGGAGGGGCTGAACGATGAGTTGAGTATGCAATTGATGGTGGCAACATTCGCCAACTACCAGGACTTGGTAGATAGGGCTCTCATGATTGAAGGCAAGGAGCAGCACATTGAGAACCGCAAATGGAAGTATGGATAGGGGAAGTAAAACTCTGGAGCGCAACAGAAGCCTCCTTTTGCTCCGAACTCGGGAGGACATAACCATCATAACCATGGAGGCCACACTCACAAAGGAGGGATTTCTCATAACCACAGTGGTCCTAAGAATGGAAATGGGAATGGAGGAAGCAGCAATCAGAGCCGTTCCAACCCAGGAACACCCGCCAAGAAAGATCTGAGTCACGTTACCTGTTTCAAGTGCGAGAAGACTGGACATTACATCAATGAATGTCATGAGATAAAGAATGTCAATGGAAGCTCTAGAAAGAAGCCCAATCCTTTCACTAGAGGTCAGGTGAACCACATCAATGTGGAGGAAGTTGAAGAGCAGCCTGACGCGGTGATTGGTAAGTTTTTGATTAAGCCATTTACTGCTCTCGTTCTTTTTTACACTGGTGCATCGCATTCATACATATCAAGGGGATTTGTGGACAAGTTTAAATTGCCAACCTTAGCCCTTAGGTCACCCATGTTAGTAAGCTCGCCATGCGCAGAGTATATGGCCAGCCGATGGTGTGATCGGTTACCATTAACCATTGGTAGCCATGTTTTTCCCTCCAACCTAATAATTTTGGAGTCACAAGGATTGGATATAATATTTGGTATGGATTGGTTATCGAAGTATGGAGGAAACAACGACTGTGCTAGTAAGTCGATACTACACACCACCCTTGAGGGAAAAGGATCAAGTATGTATCTAGGCATGCGCCAAGGAGGACCCAAGTAAATTCACTTTCGGGAGTTGTTTAGGAGGAAATGCCAGTTGTGAACGATTATCCCCACATATTCCCGGAGGAACTACCAGGCATGCCACCAGATCGAGATATAGAATTTTTGATAGAACTATTATAAGGCACCGGACCAATATCGAAGAGACCGTACCGAATGCCCGCGAATGATCTGGAGAAAATTAAGAAGAAAATTAAGGAGTTATTGTAGAAAGGTTACATTCAACCAAGTTCATCACCGTGGGGAGCCCTAGTGCTCTTAGTTGAGAAAAAGGATGGATCTTTGAGAATGGTTGTTGATTATCATGCATTGAATGAAGTGACGATCAAGAACAAGTACCCACTACCGATGATAAATGATTTTTACGACCAGCTGCAGGGAGCTAAAGTATTCTCCAAGATCGATCTTCGATTAGGATACCACCGGCTGAAGATCCGAGAACAGGATATACCTAAGACAGCTTTTACCACAGGGTATGGGCTATATGAGTACACGATTATGTCTTTTGGATTGACTAACGCCCCTGCCTATTTTATGAGTATGATGAATAATGTGTTCATGGAGTTCTTGGATAAGTTTGTTGTGGTTTTCATTGATGATATATTGGTGTACTCGAATGATGAAGAGGAACACAAGCAACACTTGCGATTAGTTCTCGATAAGCTCAGAGAACATCAGCTATATGCCAAATTCAGCAAATGCGAGTTTTGGTTGAAGGAAGTTGGATTTCTTGGACATGTTATATCAGGAGAAGGTATAGCAGTAGACCCTACCAAGGTTCAGTCTGTCACTGAGTGGTTGGCACCCACCTCAGTTGGAGAGATACGCAGTTTTCTTGGACTCACAGGATATTACCGGAGATTCATTGAGAACTTTTCCAAGATTGCAAATCCCATGACGGAATTGTTGAAGAAGGACACCAAGTTAAAATGGACCAAAGAATGTGAGGCCAGTTTTCAGGAGTTGAAGAAACGTTTAGTTACAGCCTCGGTGCTAATTCTTCCATATATACGCAAGGATTTCCAGGTTTATTGCGACGCTTCTCGCCAGGGACCTGGAGGTGTACTTATGCAAGACGGGATAGTTGTTTCATATGCCTCATGACAACTTCGACCTCATGAGTTGAATTATGCTACGCATGATTTGGATTTAGCAACCATAGTGCATGCGCTCAAGACCTGGAGACTTTTTCTTATTGGAAACCGTTGTGATGTATACATGAATCATAAGAGATTGAAGTACATTTTCACGCAGAAGGAGTTGAATCTCAGGCAAAGGAGATGGTTGGAGCTCATAAAGGATTATGATATGAAGTTACACTATCATCCAGGAGAGGCCAATGTTGTAGCAGACGCTTTAAGCCGCAAGAGTTATGTAAATAATCTAGTAACTGAAGGTTTACCGCAGGGGTTAACAGACGATCTCAGAGAACTACGGATGGACATAGTTCTGAGAGGTTTGCTGCAGCTTTGGAAGTACAGTCCACGTTATTGGGAAAGAATCGAGAAGCCCAGAAGACTAATAAGGAGATTGCTGAGATAAAGGAGAAGATGAGTAAAGTAAAAGCCAAGGGTTTTCGTGAGGACGAACATGAAACTTTATGCTTTGAGGACCGTATTTATGTGCCTAATGACCCAGAGATCAGTAAGTTGATACTTCAGGAAGCTCATGACTCGCCATACTCGATTCATCCCGGTAACACAAAGATGTATTTGGATTTGAATGAACGTTTCTGGTGGACGGGTATGAAGAAGGATATTGCCGAGTATGTAGCCGTGTGCGACATCTGTCAAAGAGTTAAGGCGGAACATCAGAAGCCAGCAGGATTACTTCAACCTATGTCGATACCAAAATGGAAGTGGGATAAGCTTGGCATGGATTTTATCATCGGATTACCCATGACAAGATCAGGTTATGACTCCGTCTGGGTAGTAGTTGATCGCTTGACCAAAGTGGCACACTTTATCCCCATGAAAACCACTTATACGAGTGCGAAGCTAGCCAAGATATAGATGACCATGATCGTATGTCTGCATGGAGTTCCGAGGACCGTCGTATCAGATAGAGGAACCCAGTTTACTTCGAAGTTTTGGAATCAGTTACACCAGACTTTGGGTACCAGGCTAGAGTTCAGTACGGCCTTTCATCCACAGATAGATGGACAGAACAAGAGAGTCAATCAGATTCCGGAGGACATGTTGAGAGTTTGTGCGCTAAATTATGGATCTAGTTGGGACGATAATTTGCCTTATACAGAGTTCTCATATAACAACAGTTACCAGGCTAGTTTGAAGATGGCCCCTTTCAAAGCCTTGTATGGAAGGAGGTGCAGGACACCATTGATGCGGGATGAAGTGGGAGACCGTCAGTTGTTTGGACAAGATTTAATCAAAGAGTCTGAAGAGAAGGTTAAGTTAATTCAAGATAGACTAAAGGTAGCTCAGTCCAGACAGAAGAGTTATGCTGATACTAAACGCAAGGAGGTAGCCTACGAAATCGGAGATAGAGCATATCTTCGTGTGTCACTACTGCGAGGAGTTAAACGATTTGGAGTCAAGGGAAAGTTAGCCCCTAGATTTGTAGGACCATACCGAGTTTTGGAACGTATGGGAGTAGTGGCCTACAAGGTGGAATTACCCGAAGGTTTGTCAGGAGTTCATGATGTGTTTCACGTTTCCCAGTTAAGGAAGTACCATGCAGAGATGGCCGATATTCCTCTGAGAGATACAGTGCCCCTGGAAGCAATCCATTTGGAGAGTGACCTAACCTACAAGGAGAAACCCGTCAAGATTATCGAGTTTGCCAGCCGAGTTACACGCAACAAGGTCATCAAATTTTGCAAAGTTCAGTAGAGCCACCATACCGAGGAGGAAGCCACCTAGGAGCGAGAAGAAGACCTACGAAAAGACCACCCGCACCTATTTGCTAGCCAACCCGAATCTCAAGGGTGAGATTCATCTTAAGGGGGGTAGGTTTGTAACATCCCAATTTTCAATTTGGGTGTTAATCATTAGGCCATCATATGCATCCATGCTCTTTGCATTTTCTTAATTTGGTTTTATTTGGACATTTTGATCCGAGAGGCCTTAAGCAACTCAAGGACCATTTGAGAGAGTTGGAGGTTTTCATAAAAATCCAATTTTGAATTTTCAAAATTGGTAAATTGGATCAAAGTGATTTTTGTTTGAAATTATTTTTCCAATTATTTCAAAATAAATAAAATAATGAGAGAAGATAATATGACTTCTTCAAAATAGAGGAAATAATGGAAATTTAATTTTAAATAAAAATATTTGCTTTATTTAAATTTTATTTGAGAATTTATTCGAGTAAATTAGGGAAAATTGCATGTTAGCCCTAGAAAATGTTCATGTTGTCCTAAATATTAGTAGAGGGCCGTGAAAATTGTTTTTGGGATTTTAGGATTTTTATTTATTTTTATTTTGAATATTTTTCTATTTTGGCAAAATTATTTAAAAAAATCTTTGACCGACTGGGCCAAAGCCCAGCCGGCCCGCTCGCGTTGCCGCCTCCCCGTGTCTGCCTCCCACACGTCGCCGGAGACCGAGCCGGCCCCGGCCTCGCCTGACCCCCTCCCTAAGTCGCGCCCCCTCTTAAATAGTCGGCCCCGCCGCCCTCTCCTCCCCAGCCCGCGCCGCCTGCCGCCTCTCGCCGCTAGCCGCCGCCGCCCCGCCTCCCGCCGTCGGGCCTGCCACCGCCGACGCCGCCTACGCTGCTGCCACTGCCCGCCGGAGGAAGCCGCCGCCGCCAGTTTTCCAGCCCCGGTTTTTTTTGGTTTATTTCGTTAGATCGGTTTTAATTTTTTAGGTAATCTAATTAGCGAACGTTCACCCGATTCTCTCTTTTAGCGAGCATATTCGTTCATTAGGTTATGTTAACGAATGTTCGTTCGCTAGGTTTTTCTTTTTAGTTGTAATTTCGGCCAGGGACCTATCCATAATTACTTTTATCGCAGTTTAGTCCCTGATCTCCAAACCTTCGCTACTTTTTGCTCGTTTGTCCAAATCTAGTGAAACCAACGCCAAAATCTGAGTCTTGTTCCCCTCTATCCAGATAACCAACTTGAACATGATTTTTGGAAATCTAAAATTTGGTTTCAAGCAGATTTCTCTTCGAACTTTTTTTTATCGTAGTTTGAGTTTCGTAACTCTGATTTGATTGATTCTTTTTGCAAATCGAAGCTATTCACTTAAAATTTTAGTTTAGATCTTTTCTTTTGAGTTTTACCTTTGCCTCTTATGCTTGAGTGCTTATGTAAGCTATTGTTTGTTCACGATAGAGTTTCCGGAGTGCGAGGCTTGCTACTACGAATCTCTAGGGTTTTCCGATCGTTAGCAAGGCAAGTAACACTTTGATCATATCCCTTTATTACCCAGTTTTTATGCATTAGTTTCAATCCTCAAACATTGCATGTAGGGCTGGACCAAAAGCTCGTAGCTCGTGAGCTTAATGAGCACTCGATAGTTCGGCTCGTTAAGCTCGTAGCTCGCTTCTTAATGAACAGAGCCAATCATTGATATTAGCTCGTTAAACTTAACGAGCTTAACGAGCGAGCTAACGAGTTTCATGAGTAGCTCGTTAAGCTCATTAGTAACAACACAACACATATTTTTATCTTATGTGACAAACTTTTTGTAGAACCTCAGCCCATCTATTTAATCTAATCAACATATGAGGCAAAAAACTACTTCATTTCTTTTTGTAGTCACCATATTTCATCTTGAAAACCATACCTACACATTTGTCATGTATATCATAACATATTATAATCTGTTAACGAGCGCTCGCGAGCGCTCACAAGCTTAACGAGCTTCAAACAAGCCGAGCCGAGCAGAGTTTTCTGCTCGTTAATCTTAACGAGCTTAATGAGCCGAGCCTTAACGAGCACGAGCTTAACGAGTATGAGCTTAATGAGCCGAGCTGCTCGTTAGTCTACCCCTAATTGCATGAGTAGGATTGGATAACATGTGGGTATTTGGGAAGTAGTTGATGAGGTAGGAACTTATTGCCTTTTTATTCAAACCTTGGGTGTTACTACGTTATGCTTATACAACTATGCTATGCTCGTAGACATGGATTGGTTTTGAGAGAATTCATGAAAGATGTTAGAGTTATTGTTAACTAAGGTTTAACTTAATGTGGCTACTTTAATACACATCTGGGTGGATTGGTTGTGGACACCTGGGGATATACCAATGTTGTCCAAGGAGATCCCTGGGAACCCGTGTGATCATCCTATGGTTTGCCACCTAGGCTCAAAGGGATCATAATGTTATTCTTGCTAGAAACCTCCGTGTGTAGCCAGAAGCCATTATGGGCTCTGGAATAGTTGAGTATGTTGTGTGACCTATTCCAGTGGTAGACTAGCACATGTAGGGGCTGTAGGTGGTATTGTCTACCAATCATAAAGAGTTAATGCTTCTGAAAGACTGTGTCTCGGTCATCCGTTTCTCAAACATCATGTAGTGCGAGAAATTTAACGGATGAGATCGGGTCTTGTGGGGAATAGTGCGCAAACCTCTGCAGAGTGTACAAACTAATCATAGTTAGCCGTGTCCCCGGTTATGGACATCTTGAGTATCTGGTGCTTGAATTATTATGTTGATCTCATCACTTTGCTTAACTAATTTGTCGGGTTATAACTTTTAATTTTGGGGATTGAGTTGGGGTTACCTTCTCAATATTTTCAACAAACTTTGTAGTTAAATAAAATATATTCCTTTGTTGTAGGAAAAAGTAGCTTTATATAAATGATAACCATAGAGCCTCCACCAGCCATATATGCTTGTAGTGATAGTTGTTTTTCTGTACATTGCTCTATAGTGTTATTTTGCCAGCATATTCCATGTTCTGAGCTACACAGGCTGTAACGTATTATGTTGGAGAATTTTCAGTTGAGGAATAAGGTGCGCTAGGTTGTTGTCGTGCACTCAGTTTTGCCGTGGAGTTGGATGGACTCATTTGTCTTTGAAGCTTCTGTAGTTATCTTATTTGGATGGCCTTCAGCCATATTATTATAATAAGTTCTCTTTTTGAGACTCTCGATGAAATAAGTGTGTGATTGAAAGTCTACAATAAATCCTCATGTACTGTGTGTGTCAGCAATACCGATCCAGGGACGACACTTAAGCACAGAGACTTGACCGTCTGAGGTCGGGTCGCTACACATGGGCTGCCTAGTACATGGCTTCCTCCTCCGCCATCTCCTTCTTGAATGCCACTTTCCTGGCTTTCTCAGCCGGCGGCAGCAGCTTCTATAGACAAAGATTGTACTAGCCCCAAAACCACTCCAAAGTTGGGGGGGGGGGGTCCGGCGCAACCTCGTCCTGCGACGCGTAGGGGTCCTCCTCGTTCCTACTCTACGACTGAAAGTCCTCGGTGAGTGGCGCCTCCCGGTCGGTGTGTGGGAAGATCGGCGGCGCCATGCCAGAGTTTTATGAGAGAGAGGGGGGCGAGCGAGGAGAGGATGTAGATTAGAACGCAGGCGGGAAAACGTGAGCAGGGTAGTATTTCTTGGCGGCTGGAATCTAGATCGACGGGAACAGTACACACACCAGTCGCGAGAATTTACGACTACTGTATCTTGAATTACACACGATTCCCACAGCAA
Source organism: Triticum urartu (assembly GCF_003073215.2). Classification (NCBI taxonomy): domain Eukaryota; kingdom Viridiplantae; phylum Streptophyta; class Magnoliopsida; order Poales; family Poaceae; genus Triticum; species Triticum urartu. The sequence goes on from NC_053023.1 coordinate 259,962,537, forward strand.
AAGTCGTGTGTGAAATTAATCGTTGATGGTTTCCAATATAGAACCGTCTCTGATTAATTACCCGCGCCACTCACCTTCCATAACTCGAGGAAAGAAATGGAGTGCCAATCGTGAGGGGCCCGGTAGTCTTGCTAGATATTTACATTTGCTTTCCAAATGTTAGGCGCGAATGCTTATTTTGTGTCACCATGATATTATTGTATAATGTAATGTAGTACACAAATAATTTTTCCAACCCATGATGGTTGGTTGTTGCATGTACATGTGGTTCAATTTGAATTACGGGCATTAAATGGCTAGAAAATCACTTATATGTCTTAAAAAGGTCAAATGCCCCTTGAAAATCTCCAAATTTTAACATGACAGTTATATTAGTGCATGTTAAAGGTAGGGAAAGTTTCGAGGCCATACAAGGAAGCTACCGTCGGTTCCTCATCAAACATGCATTATTCCCTCTCAGAACCACGAGTCTTCTCGTGAGATGCTCCGGTTTGGGAGGGGCGTGTGTCCAAACTTTCATCGAACAGGCCAATTTTTCTACCACGACATCTTCGTGCCATGCCATTACATCATGAAAGGTACCATGTATTTCTTACAATTTTTATTTTTTTGGGAATTTAAAAGCCATGGCGCTCGATGTTTCTGTCCAAGCTATGACACCAATATATTTGAAAATTCCATCCAATTTACTGCATAGGGCACTAACTCGCACACGAGGACACAAATATGATAACCATTATGGTTAGTTGTTGCATGTACATGTTCAAATTTGAATTATGATCATTAAATGGCTAGAAAATCACTTAAATGTATTAAAAGGTCAAATGACCTCTGATTTTTTTTCAAATTTTAACATGACAGTTGTGTTAGTGCATGTTAACGGTATAAAAAAGTTTCAAGGCCATACGAGGAAGCTACCACCGATTCGTCATCAAACATGCATTGTTCCCTCTCAGAACCACGAGTCTTCTCGTGAGATGCTCCGGTTTCTGAGGGGTGTGTGTCCAAACTTTCGTCGAATAGGCCAATTTTTTTACCACGGCATCTTGGTGCCATGCCATTACATCAAGCAAGGTTCCATTCATTTCTGATCATTTTTGATTTTTTGGAATTTAAAAGCCCTGGTACTCGATGGTTGTGTCCAAGTCGTGACACCAATATGTTTGAAAAAATGCTTTCCAATTTACTGCACACAGGGAATTTACTCGCACACGAGGACACAAATATGATTTTACAAACCATCATGGTTAGCTGTTGCATGTACATGTAGTTCAAATTTGAATTACGGTCATTAAATGCCTAGAAAATCACTTAAATGTCTTAAAAAGGTCAAATGACCCGTGAAATTTTCCAAATTTTAACATGACAATTGTATTAGTGCATGTTAATTCATCCGCCGAGAGGGCTTGTGGTAGCCGACATGGCAGCTACAGCAGTTGCTGCGATGGTGGCTGCAAACATTGAGAGCGCTCAAGAAGTCATTCATGTCGCCGATTTTGCCCTGGCCCGGGTCGAGGACATCCACGCCAAGATCGAGGATGCCCACGCCAAGATATTCCAGGCCTCCTCGGAATCCAGTATGCACCCCACGTCCAAAAAGGCGGTTGACGCTATGGACCACCTGCTTCCTCATGAGATCGTCGAACAAGAACTGGAGATACAGGAGGCGGCGGATATCGAGGAGTGCTGGGAGGAGGAGTTATGCGTGGCTAAGGAGGAGGTAGAGAAGAGCCTGTCTGTCAAGGAATCAGCGGTGGAGTACCAATGTGAGCTCTGGCGCAACCACTACTATGAGTACTACAACCTTGAGGGCTACGCCGAGGACGAGGATGAGGATGATGACGCGGTCGAGTTCAACCTGGGGGACGCGGAGTCCACCAACGGCGGCATGTCGCCAGGACAAGTCATCGACATCTCATATTACACCGACAAGGCATAGGGTGGCGCGTCGGTGACTTTGTTAAAATTATGTGTACATAGCCTTTGTTTATAACGCTGGCCTTTTGTTAGAGCAATGATTAGGTCAACTGGCTCTATTTAATTACTGAAATTGCTCAATTCGGTAAGTGCGGTCTGCGTGCTGTAGGATCTTTTGTGTACCCAAATTAGCAAGCGATGTTAAATTATGCAATGACGTGGATGAGCACCGTACCCAGGGAAATTTCGACCAAAATTTGAATGCGCAGACTCATCGTATGTGTGCAAAGCAGAAGAATCATTTGTGATGCACGCATTTGTTCAAAGTGAATGGTGTCCGGCGGCACCGCATATAAACTTTCCCTCCACCTTCTGATTTTTTTGCCTACCGCCAAAATATCTAACTCTACCCCCCTCCCCGCCACCTTTTCCCTGACCACAAGTCACATTCCCTTGTTTCCTCCATCCTTACTTCCTTCCCAAGCTATAGCCGCTTCCTCGCTTTCTTCCACACTCTCGTCACCTCGGATGCGACCACCGTGGTCGCCATGGTCTTCTTCAATGACCTCTCCAGCGGTTCCTCCTACGATGATGACTCTTGCACCATCTCGGTACACCTCTCTCCGCTCTCTTGGATTATGATTTAGAATAAAGGATTTTAACCCGGGGCCGATTTGAGTCATTTCTTCCTCTTGTAGCTCCCTAGGACCATCACTTGCAACAAATAGAGAGGGGTGGCTGAAGATCTACCTGCTCGTTGTCACCATCGACCTCCATGCGTGAAGTTAGTTGCTTTTGAATCTGTGGACAGTGGGAAGAAGTTTCTGGCATGTGTAGAGAAGGTTGGCCCCACTTTTGTTGTTACAAAACATTTGTTAGATGTGATTCAGACACTGTCACTGTGTTATGTTATTCTGGATGTGATAATACAGTGTCACAATTTCTACCTAGTATCTTAAAATGTTGCCATCTCATCAACGGTGCCCTGAGAAAATTATTTGGCATCGCTTCATCAATTTGGGCAGCCAACTTTGCTCACACATCTGAGCAGCCAAGCAGCAAAATATTAAAACTTTATGGCACGAAGGAACTAGGCATCGGAACAACTGGGTGCTCTGGAGTCTGGTTCTGTGAATTTTTCCTCTCGCATCGGCTTGGTAGTGCAGGGCACCGATGCAAAATGTAGAAATAGTTGTTTTGACACCGGTTTTGGCCTACATAGTGGAGGGCCTTGGTGCTATAAGTTCTATGTTACTAAATTTGTGCACGTACACACCTGTTAGTATTAATTTGATGCCATCCAAACATTGTCGCTATGTTGTTGCAGTTATATTTAGCTTCCTCATAAAATTTTCAATTTGTTATTTATAGTACATGACTAAGAGCTTGTAGCATTGTTGAAGTTAATTATAACTTGTGATGTTCCTAAATTTGGTTGTTATCTCAATAGCAATTAATTCATTTGCACATTGGTCTTTTTGAGAAGATATGTCATAACTAAGACGTTTCTTCAGTTTTTCAAAATATGTATGTGGTGATTTTCTATGTTGCTAGAAACCCATTTTCCCTACAATTGTTACTGATTTAATTTTAAATATTAAAAATTGTTACTGATTTAGCTTTAATTATTATAGGATGAACGGAAGTGCTCTTACTTGGAGTGGGTTGATCAAGAGCGGCCACAGTCTTTCAAGATGTGCCTAGCAAAGCTCTAGAGCATGTATGAGGAAGAGAACAAACATAGGCTTAGAGAAAATGTTGTCAACGTTGAAGAATATTTCAAGGCATAGGAAAAAAGAGGAAGATGGACACTGAGCTCAGATTTTTTTAAATTAGACTTTGCTAAGATGGTGTTGGCGAAGGAGGAGGCACTTTCCCAGTTGGTCAGTGCAAAATAGGTTATTACTGAACTAAAAGCAGAGGTGGAGAAGACGAACTTGGCTGATCATGCATCAATCGATTAGGGAAATGAATATATTGTTGTGATATTGTGCTTATGAAGGTGAACTACCTATATGATGTATTGTGATGTTTTCACGTAGCTATCGTACTGTGATGTTAAAATATATTTATGTCCCTGATATGAATTTGGCAAACAACTTTTTGATATGAAATGTGAATTTGCTTAATATTGGAATTACTAAAAGTAAACTAATAAACCTTCTAAATGGTTCGTGGAACTTTACAAATGGTTCTAGCAGTAAAAGCATGTGTGATGGATAATCATGTGTGGTATACTTGAATATAGCAAATGGTTAACGGAGGTAGAGCGTGTGTGATCGTTACACCTATCACATATGAGGCTATATAGAAAATTTTGTGTGATGTAGATATGAACGGAAACGTTTTTCTGGGATTCACCGTGTGGAATGTGCGGACTAAAGGAAACATTTGTCTGGGACTCACTGTGTGGGATGTACATACGAACAAAAACATTTTTCTGGGATTCACTATGTGGGATGTGCATATGAATGGAAACATTTTTCTGGGGTTCATGATGTCTACTACACAACCTTCTTCTTGTAGACGTTGTTGGGCCTCCAAGTGCAGAGGTTTGTAGGACAGTAGCAAATTTCCCTCAAGTGGATGACCTAAGGTTTATCAATTCGTAGGAAGGGCGTAGGATGAAGATGGTCTCTCTCAAGCAACTCTGCAACCAAATAACAAAGAGTCTCTTGTGTCCCCAACACACCCAATACAATGGTAATTGTATAGGTGCACTAGTTTGGCGAAGAGATGGTGATACAAGTGGTATATGGATAGTATAATAGTTTTTGTAATCTGAAAATATAAAAACAGCAAGGTAACTAATGAGAAAAGTGAGCGTAAACGGTATTGCAATGCTTTGAAACAAGGCCTAGGGTTCATACTTTCACTAGTGCAAGTCCTCTCAACAATAATAACATAATTGGATCATATAACTATCCATATACCACTTTTATTTACTTACAACTCAAGAATTACAACTCGGTACTTAGAACAAGATATGACTCTATATGAATGCCTCCGGCGGTGTACTGGGATGTGCAATGATTCATGAGTGACATGTATGAAAGAATTATGAACGGTGGCTTTGCCACAAATACGATGTCAACTACATGATCATGCAAAGCAATATGATAATGACGAAGCGTGAAATAATAACGAAACGGTGGAAAGTTGCATAGCAATATATCTCGGAATGGCTATGGAAATGCCATAATAGGTAGGTATGGTGGCTGTTTTGAGGAAGGGATATGGTGGGTTTATGGTACCGGCGAAAGTTGCGCAGTACTAGATAGGCTAGCAATGGTGGAAGGGTGAGAGTGCGTATAATCCATGGACTCAACATTAGTCATAAAGAACTCACATGCTTATTGCAAAAATCTATTAGTTATCAAAACAAAGTACTATGCGCATGCTCCTAGGGGGATAGATTGATAGGAAAAGACCATCGCTCGTCCCCGACCGCCACTCATAAGGAAGACAATCAATAAATAAATCATGCTCCGACTTCATCACATAACGGTTCACCATACGTGCATGCTACGGGAATCACAAACTTCAACACAAGTATTTCTCAAATTCACAACTACTCAACTAGCATGACTCTAATATCACCATCTCCATATCTCAAAACAATTATCAAGCATCAAACTTCTCATAGTATTCAATGCACTTTATATGATAGTTTTTATTATATCCCTCTTGGATGCCCATGATATTAGGACTAAATTCATAACCAAAGAAAATTACCATGATGTTCTAAAGACTCTCAAAATAATATAAGTGAAGCATGAGAGATCAATTATTTCTTCAAAATAAAACCACCACCGTGCTCTAAAAGGATATAAGTGAAGCACTAGAGCAATGACAAACTACTCCAAAAGATATAAGTGAAGCTCAATGAGTAGTCGAATAATTATGCAACGATGTGAAGACTCTCTAACATTTAATAATTTCAGATATTAGTATTTTATTCAAACAGCAAACAAAACTAAATAAAATCAAATGACGCTCCAAGCAAAACACATATCATGTGGTAAATAAAAATATAGCTCCAAGTAAAGTTACCGATGAACGAAGACGAAAGACGGGATGCCTTCCGGGGCATCCCCAAGCTTAGGCTCTTGGTTGTCCTTGAATATTGCCTTGGGGTGACTTGTGCATCCCCAATCTTAGGCTCTTGCCACTCCTTATTCCATAGTCCATCGAATCTTTACCCAAAACTTGAAAACTTCACAACACAAAACTTAACAGAAAACTCGTGAGCTCCGTTAGCGAAAGAAAACAAAACACCACTTCAAGGTACTGTAATGAACTCATTATTTATTTATATTGGTGTTAAACCTACTGTATTCCAACTTCTCTATGGTTTATAAACTATTTTACTAGCCATAGATTCATCAAAATAAGCAAACAACACACGAAAAACAGAATCTGTCAAAAACAGAACAGTCTGTAGTAATCTGTAACTAACACAAACTTCTGGAACCCCAAAAATTCTAAAATAAATTTCTGGACGTGAGAAATTTATCTATTAATCATCTGCAACAATAATTAACTAAATATCACTCTCTAATAAAAAATGGTAGCAAATCTCGTGAGCGCTAAAGTTTCTGTTTTTTACAGCATGATCGCAAAGGCTTTCCCCAAGTCTTCCCAAAGGTTCTACTTGGCACAAACACTAATTAAAACATAAAACCACATCTAAACAGAGGCTAGATGAATTATTTATTTCTAAAAAGGAGAAAAAATCAAGGAACAAAAATAAAGTTGGGTTGCCTCCAAACAAGCGATATCGTTTAACGCCCCTAGCTAGGCATGATGATTTCAATGATGCTCACATAAAAGATAAGAATTGTAACATAAAGAGAGCATCATGAAGAATATGACTAGCACATTTAAGTCTAACCCACTTCCTATTCATAGGGATTTGGTGAGAAAACAACTTGTGGGAACAAGAATAACCTTGCATAGGAAGGTAAAACAAGCATAACTTCAAAACTTTAAGCGCACATAGAGAGGAAACTTGATATTATTGCAATTCATAGAAGCATAAGTTCCTCCCTCATAATAATTTTCAGTAGAATCATGAATGAATTCAACAATATAACCAGCATCTAAAGCATTCTTTTCATGATCTACAAGCATAGAAATTTTATTACTCTCCACATAAGCAAATTTCTTCTCAATCGGAATAGTGGGAGTATCATAAGAAACTCGAATACTATAAATTGTTTCCATATTAAAAGAGTAATGTTCAGAAAAAGGGTAACCATAATCATGACAAGTTTTATAAATATAATCACTACTTTTTATAGCATAAGTATCATCACAATAATCATCATAAGTAGGAGGCATGCTATCATCATTATAAATTTGCATATCGAAACTTGGGAGACTAAAAATATCATCTTCATTAAAATGTAGCATCCCCAAGCTTAGGACAAACATTAATTGCAGCAAATATATTCTCAAAAACATAATCTTCATCAAACATAGCATCCCCAAGCTTGGTCCTTTTCATATCATAAGCATAATCACTCTCATCATTAATAGTATGGATAGCACCAATAGTATAGCAATTATCATATTCCTCCAAGCAAGTGCCAAAAAGATTTTCAGGATTATAAGAAGTATCATTATATTTCACAATTATATTTTCATGAGGCACAATAGTAATAGGAGCAACATTATTTGGGGGAGATATCTTTTTACCTCTCTTCCTTTTTCTTTTATTCTTCTTCACCACACCATGTGTGGGTTCAATCCTCTTTTTGGAGCTCCTTATTAATGAGATTGGTTGAATAGGAGGCTCCTCCTCGTTACCTGATTCATCATAAGAAATAATAGAAGGGTATTGGGAAGTCTCTTCCCTTTCGTTAGTATTCTCTTCATCCTCTATCCGTTTTCTTTTCTTTATGTAATTGGCACTATAAGGATTTTAAATGCAATTCACCGCACAATACATATAAATTTCCTCTATATCAAAATGAAGAACTCTATCAAGGGAAAATTTTGGAATATACTTAGTTATACGTTTCATTTCTTCATAACCCAAGAGCAAACTAAGTTCATTATTATGTGCAAGGGAAACCAAGTCATCACAATTTTTGGACACGATACGATCATGAAACAATTTGCATTGGGTATTGAAATGATCATGTTCATTGCAAAGCTCACAAGTATGGCCAAGATAATTTAAATTTTTAGCACATTCATCTAGCCTTTCTTGCAACAATTTAGTTTCTAAGTACTTATGCCTCTTGCAATATATATCTTCCCTATTTGGTGTGTACTTACACACCCAATGTACTCCACAAAAATTGACATGTTTATAGGAGACATTTTCATCATAAGTAGTGCAATCATCATTAGTATCATGGATATTCAAAGAATTTGTACTAACAACATTGCAATCATGCTCATCATTCAAATATTTAGTGCCAAGCATTCTATATAATTCTTGTTCTAACATTTGAGCACAATTTTCCTTTCCATCATACTTTCGAAAGATATTAAAAAGGTGAAGCGTATGAGACAAACTCAATTCCATTTTTTGTAGTTTTCTTTTATAAACTAAACTAGTGATAAAACAAGAAACTAAAAGACTCGATTGCAAGATATAAAGATATACCTTCAAGCACTCACCTCCCCGGCAACGGCGCTAGAAAAGAGCTTGATGTCTACTACACAACCTTCTTCTTGTAGACGTTGTTGGGCCTCCAAGTGCAGAGGTTTGTAGGACAGTAGCAAATTTCCCTCAAGAGGATGACCTAAGGTTTATCAATCCGTAGGAGGCGTAGGATGAAGATGGTCTCTCTCAAGCAACCCTGCAACCAAATAACAAAGAGTCTCTTGTGTCCCCAACACACCCAATACAATGGTAAATTGTATAGGTGCACTAGTTAGGCGAAGAGATGGTGATGCAAGTGGTATATGGATAGTAGATAATAGTTTTTGTAATCTGAAATATAAAAACAGCAAGGTAACTGATGATAAAAGTGAGCGTAAATGGTATTGCGATGCTTTGAAAGAAGGCCTAGGGTTCATACTTTCACTAGTGCAAGTCCTCTCAACAATAATAACATAATTGGATCATATAACTATCCCTCAACATGCAACAAAGAGTCACTCTAAAGTCACTAATAGCGGAGAACGAACGAAGAGATTATGGTAGGGTATGAAACCACCTCAAAGTTATTCTTTCCAATCAATCTGTTGGGCTATTCCTATAGGTGTCACAAACAGCCCTAGAGTTTGTACTAGAATAACACCATAAGACACAAATCAACCAAAACCCTAATGTCCCCAAGATACTCCAATGTCACCTCAAGTATCCCTGGGTATGATTATACGATATGCATCACACAATCTCAGATTAATCTATTCAACCAACACATAGAACCTCAAAGAGTGCCCCAAAGTTCCTACCAGAGAATCACGACAAAAACGTGTGCCAATCCCTATGCATAGGTTCATGGGCGGAACCCGCAAGTTGATCACCAAAACATCCATCAAGTGAATCACGTGGTATCCCATTGTCACCACAGATACGCACGACAAGACATACATCAAGTGTTCTCAAATCTTTAAATTCTCAATCTGATAAGATAACCTCAAAGGGGAAACTCAATCCACTACAAGAGAGTAGAGGGGGGAAGAAACATCATAGGATCCAAATATGATAGCAAAGCTCGCGATACATCAAGATCGTACCACCTCAAGAACACGAGAGAGAGATAGAGAGAGATCAAACACATAGCTACTGGTACATACCCTCAGCCCCAAGGGAGAACTACTCCCTCCACATCATGGAGAGTACCGGGATGATGAAGATGGCCACCGGAGAGGGATTGCCCCCTCCGGCAGGGTGCCGGAACGAGTCTAGATTGGCTTTCAGTGGCTACGGAGGCTTCTGGTGGCGGAACTCCCGATCTATTGTGCTCCCTGATGTTTTTAGGGTATATGGAGATATATAGGCAGAAGAAGTACGTCAGGGGAGCCACGAGGGGCCCACGAGGGTGGAGGGCGCGCCTAGGGGGTGGGCGCGCCCCCCCTACCTCGTGGCCTCCTCGAAGCTTCCCTTGCGTGGACTCCAAGTCTTCTAGGCTTCTTCTGATCCAAAAATAAGTTCCGTGAAGTTTCATATCAATTGGACTCCGTTTGATTTTTCTTTTCTGCGATATTCTAAAACAAGGAAAAAACAGAAACTGGCACTGGGCTCTGGGTTAATAGGTTAGTCCCAAAAATCATATAAAATAGCATATAAATGCATATAAAACATCCAAGGTTGATAATATAATAGCATGGAACAATCAAAAATTATAGATACGTTGGAGACGTATCAGTTCACTGTGTGGGATGTACATACGAACGAAAACATTTGTCTGGGATTCACCATGTGGGATGTACTTATGAACGAAACGATTGGGCTTGTATAATTGTATGCAACGGCTAGCCTGATCGCACACGAGCTCATTTTACCCAGCATGTGTGACCGAAGGACCTATCCCTGACGGTTTCTGGGTCGTGTGGGAAGGACCCCCTATCTCACACACAAGAAAGGCGATGGTTGAGAAGTCCGTTGCGGAAAGGGGTTAAAAACCATTTGTATAGCTGCTTGTTGTACCAGTGTTGCTGCACCAGTGAATTCAAGAAGTTTACCACAAAGTCTTTTTCATGAGCATTGCCTTTATTCTACATTCTGTTAAGAGTAAATATAGATGTGATAATATGCGAACAAATGGAGATCATAGGCAAAAGGTATGAGCAATGCATAGCTAAACTTCTTCAGTAGCAATGGTTTTATTCAACATTTTGGTAGGAGTAATATAGATATGATGTGTAGAAAATGGAGGGCAAGGGAAAATAAGCTGCAAAGTGATGGTACATGAACAACTAGCTAACAATATAAGTATAGTGATAAAGGACAACAGATACTTACAAGAACAATGCAAAGCTAAACTTCTTCATAAGCATTGGGTTTATTCTACATTAATGTAAGCATTAATATAGATCTGATAATTTGGAGCGAACAGTGGATAAGCAAGCTATAATGCACATCGATGTCACATAATCAACTAGGTGTGAATGTAAGTACAATGATACATGACAACAAGTACTAACAACAGCAAAGCAGTGAGCATCATAGTTGGGATATCCTAGGTTTTGTGTTGTTGGTTCTATAGCCAATATATGTGCAGTGCTATCTGATTTCTTCGGTACCACCACCTTTTTCAAGGACTTTGCTTGTACTCTTTTAGGTCCTGCAATCACCCTCTTCCTTTTGGATGTATGATACAAAATAACAACATATGAATGAAAAAATATGGTATGACGACAAATGGAATAGGTATTGATAATGGATGGGCATGACATATTCACATATATGATTAGTCAACTAAGAAGAAGGCAGTGCAATAGAGTAGAAGAAATGCAAGATACATGCAACCAATAAAACCTTGTCAAATTAGAACAGACACCTTGTTGGGTGAACAAGATAGACCATCTGCCTTTGACTCCTTGAGCTCAAAATAGTCATTAATTAGGATCATATTCTGAACATGAATCTGCAGGTGGGGAGCGTGTGGGTTTCATTGCATCTAGAATGGAACTCAATCCCTCGATGCCATGTTTGTTAGCCATTGCACTGGTCTGCAATATTCTTCTGATGTGTGCATCCTCATATTCATTGTGATTACGTTGAATATTTGAGAAGCATGAAACTATACATAGTAGCGAGATTATCTTTTTAATATAGAGGATATTCTAATATAACAGGGGCTCCCTATAAACCGTTGTGTGCTATCACTGGATTCTGGTGAGAGAGCTCATGTGTGGTGTAATTTGGTGCGTACATTAATATAATCTTGCACAACTACACACAATAAATAGGCTCCCTATTGGGAGCTCCTGGAATAAGGATAGTTGGAAGATGATAGGTTTATAATATATTGTATACAAAGTTTTTTTGCCAAACCATGATAACGAGAGTGCACGGAGAAATAATATTCACTCATGTCTATAAATGTGGAGAACATGCATTTCAAAACTCACGTAGTAACATTAGCTGACCAATTAAATGTAAGCTTTGGAAATATGAGTGGCATGTAGTTTAGCTTGAAGGATGGGGTGTTGCTAGTATGACACAAAGCTACTAGGACGATCGTAGTGCAGATAAAGGGTACACCATATGTATCATAAATAAATCAGGAAAGTGGGACTGGCTGGAAAATATGGGGTTGTATTGTCGCATGCCACTACTAATCGAAAGCCTATCGATCACATATAGGCCAGCTCTATTCACCTGAAGTTGCACTAATGTTACTATGAGTCTAGTCTCTCAAAGGCGACACACCTCCCAGCATTTGCTGGATATTATGGCAGACCAACTCGAATTGCTGAAAGCATATAACAGAAGTGGCCCAATAGACCTGTCGATTGCAGATGTCCCTGCTCCCCTTCCTGTGAAGGAACATACTGTACTTATTAAAGATGAATAGAAGAGGAACATGTTAAAGAATAGAATAAGAAGCATATTATGGAGATCCCACTTATTTTTATACAATGTTGGTTGCCCACCCATGATGAATTATAGCACCCAAAAAAATACAATTCCCTGCCGTTTCTCTATATTTGGCCACATGCATTTGGAAACTCAAGTGGAAGCATTAGCTGACTAATTAAATGTGTGTCTGTTAACTAATATTAGTATCATATCACATTTGTATTTGAACTATTAAGCTTTGGAATTATGATTGGTGCGTTGTTTAGCTTTAAGGGTGGACTACTGCTAGTACGACACAAAACACTTACACAGATCATAGTGTAGATATAATGGAAAAACCCTAAGCATCACGAGTAAAATCAAGAAAGTGGAACATACTGGAAAATATGGGCTAGTATTGCAGGTATGACTAGAAAGGCTTCGGATACCAGCTCTCTTCAACTGAAGGCGCAATACTGTTACTATCAATCTAACTTTCAACGATGACACAACTCCCAGCATTTCCTGGATATTATGGCAGGCCAACACGAAGAGTTGAAAGCATCATCACAAGCGACCGAATAGACCTATAGACTGCAAATGTCCCTGCTCATCTTCACTACAAGGAACATATTGTACTGCTATTATACTTACTAAAGAAGAATATAATAGGAAGATGTTAAAGAAGAGCAAGCATATTTTGGATAAAAATGTCCGTTTCCCACCCATGATGAACCATAACGCATAAAGAATGCATCTCCCTAATGTCTCTCTATATGTGGTGCACGTGCTTATCGAAACTAAAGTAGGAACATTAGCTGAACATTTAAGCATTCTCTGTTTTAGTAATATCAGCATCATATTAGATTTGTATTTGATCAACTATGTTTGGAATTATGAGTGGCATGTTGTTTAGCTTGATGGGTTGAGGAGTAGTGCTAGCACGTCACGAAGCACCTAGGATGATGGTACTGAATATAAAGGGAATGTCTACATACAAGTCGCCTGACTTTCATCATTTGGGTCAGTTGGCCATTTCAGGCGGTTGGATGAAGATCCTACATCTCCTAACCCTTCTTCTTCCTCACATATGCTTCTTCCCCAACAGACCACCGCATGGGCTACCGGACGAACCACCGGCCCTGGCCCTCCCCTGAACTGCCCCCACTGCCTATCTTCTATCGCCCACAGCCATCCCTCTAGCCCCCCACACATCGAGCTTTTCCTCCGGCGAGGCCCCACCACCGCCCAACTAACACCATTGATACGTCTCCAACGTATCTATAATTTTTTATTGTTCCATGCTATTATATTATCCGTTTTGGATGTTTTATATGCATTAATATGCTATTTTATATAATTTTTGGGACTAACCTATTAACCGAGAGCCCAATGCTAGTTTATGTTTTTTCCTTGTTTTTTAGTTTCGCAGAAAAGGAATACCAAATGGAGTCCAAATGGAATGAAACCTTTGCGATGATTTTTCTTGGACCAGTAGACAACCAGGAGACTTTAAGATGAAGTTGGAGGAGCCACGAGGCGGCCACAAGGACGGAGGGCACGCCCACGGGGTAGGGCGGGCCCCCCACCCTTGGGGGCCCCCCGTGGCCTTCCTGACCTAATTCTTTCACCTATATATTCCCAAATATCCCCAAACCACTAGAGGCATCCACGAAAACACTTTTCCACCACCGCAACCTTCTGTACCCATGAGATCCCATCTAGGGACCTTTTCCGGCACCTTGCCAGAGGGGGATTCGATCACGGAGGGCTTCTACATCAACTCTATTGCCCTTCCAATGAAGCGTGAGTAGTTTACCATAGTCCTACGGGTCCATAGCTAGTATCTAGATGGCTTCTTCTCTCTCTTTGATTCTCAATACCATGTTCTCCTCAATGTTGTTGGAGATCTATCAGATTTAGTACTTTTTTGCGGTGTGTTTGCCTAGATCCGATGAATTGTGGATTTATGATCAGCTTATCTATGAATATTATTTGAATCTTCTCTGAATTCTTTTGTGCATGATTTGATATCTTTGCAATTCTCTTCGAACTATCGGTTTGGTTTGGCCAACTAGATTGGTTTTTATTGCAATGGGAGAAGTGCTTAGCTTTCGGTTCAATATTGTGGTGTCCTAACCTAGTGACAGTAGGGGCAACAAGGCACATATTGTATTTTTGCCATCGAGGATAAAAAGATGGGGTTTTCATCATATTGCTTGAGTTAATTCCTCTACATCATGTCATCTTACTTAATGCGTTATTCCGTTCTTTACGAACTTAAAACTCTAGATGCATGCTAGATAGCGGTCGATGTGTGCAGTAATAGTAGTAGATGCAGAATCGTTTCGGTCTACTTGACACAGACAGGATGCCTTTATTCATGATCGTTGCCTTAGATATCGTCATAAGTTTGCGCTTTTCTATCAATTTCTCGGCGGTAATTTGTTCACCCACCGTATTATTTGCTATCTTGAGAGAAGCCTCTAGTGAAACTTATGCCCCCCGGGTCTATTTTACATCATATAAGTTTCTATTTTCCATCATATAAGTTTCCAATCTATTATTTTCCATCATATTAGTTTCTAATATACTATTTTGCAATCTTTTACTTTCTGATCTATAAACCAAAAATACCAAAAATGTTTACTTTACTGTTTATCTATCTCTATCAGATCTCACTTTTGCAAGTAACTGTGAAGGGATTGACCACCCCTTTATCGCGTTGGGTGCAAGGTGTTTGATTGTTTGTGCAGGTATTAGGTGATTTGTGCGTTTTCTCCTACTGGATTGATACCTTGGTTCTGAAACTGAGGGAAATACTTCTCTCTACTTTGCTGCATCACCCTTTCCTCTTCAAGGTAAAAACCAACGCAAGCTCAAGAAGTAGAAGGAAGAATTTCTGGCGCCGTTGTCGGGGAGATCTACGTCAAGTCAATACATACCAAGTACCCATCATAAACCCTCATCTCTTGCATTACATTATTCTCCAGTCGCCTCTTGTTTTCCTCTCCCCCACTTCTAAAACAATTTCCGAAAAGATTTGCCTTTTCTTCGCCCCTCTTCCATTCGTCTTCTTTGTTTGCTTTTTGTGTGCTCGTGTGTTGGATTTCTTGATTTGTCATGATGGCTCAAGAGAATACCAAATTGTTTGACTTCTCCAACACCAATGACAATCATTTTATTAATACTCCGATTGCTCCCGCCACTAGTGCGGAATCTTATGAAATTAATGCCACTTTGCTGAATCTTGTTATGAAAGATCAATTTTCTGGCCTTCCTAGTGAGGATGCCGCATCTCATCTTAATAGTTTCGTTGAGTTATGTGAAATTCAAAAGAAAAAAGATGTGGATAATGATATTGTTAAATTTAAGCTATTTCCATTGTCACTACGAGATCGTGCGAAAACTTGGTTTTCATCTTTGCCTAAAAATAGTATTGATTCATGGAATAAGTGTAAAGATGCTTTTATTTCCAAGTATTTTCCTCCCACTACGATCATCTCCCTTAGGAACGATATTATGAATTTTAAGCACTTGATCATGAACATGTTGCACAATCTTGGGAGAGGATGAAATTGATGATACGAAATTGCCCTACTCATGGTTTGAATTTGTGGATGATTATACAAAAAATTTATACCGGGTTGAATTTTGCTTCTAGAAATCTTTTAGATTTGGCCGTGTGAGATTATTTTATGTAAATTACTTTAGGAGAATCTACTAAACTCCTAGATAATATTATGGTTAATTATTCCCAATGGCATACCGAAAGATCTTCCACTAGTAAAAAAGTGCATGCGATTGAAGAGATTAATGTTTTGGGTGGAAAGATGGATGAGCTTATGAAATTATTTGCTAGCAAGAGTGATTCTATTGATCCTAATGATATGCCTTTGTCTACTTTGATTGAGAATCATAATGAATCTATGGATTTGAATTTTCTTTGTAGGAATAATTTTAGTAATAACGCATATCGAGGTAATTTTAATCCTAGGCCATTTCCAAGTAATTCCTGTAATAATTATGGTAATTCCCACAACAATTCTTATGGAAATTATAATAAGTTGCCCTCTTATTTTGAGAATAGTGTTGAAGAATTTATGAGTTCGCAAAATAATTTCAATGCTTTGATTGAAGAAGATTGCTTAAGAATGATGATTTGGCTAGGAACATGGATAAAATTTCTCTTGACGTTGATTCTTTGAAACTTACATCTAATCCACCCAAGCATGATATTAATAAGTATCTAAAAGCTATGAGAATTTCCATTTGTGAGTGCAAAGAACGAACCGCTAAGATGCATGCTGAACGAGATTGGTTTGTAAAAATGCGTTCTTCTAGTTTCCTTGAAAATAATGATGAAGATCTTAAAGTGATTGATGTGACTCCTATTGAATCTTTGTTTTCTAATATAAATCTTGATAAAGATGGGATTGGATATGAGTCAACTTTAGTTAAAAGTGGGATTGGAGAGGTCAAAACTTAAATAGCAATGAACCCACTCTTTTGGATTTTGAATTTAATTATGATAATTGTTCTTTAATAGATTATATTTCCTTGTTGCAATCCATTTTGAATTCTCCTCATGCTTATAATCAAAATAAAGCTTTTACTAAACATATCCTTGATGCTATGATGCAATGTTTTGAAGAAAAAGCTTGGATTGGAAGTTTCTATCCCTAGAAAACTTTATGATGAGTGGGAACCTACTATTAAGATTAATATTAAAGATTATGAATGCCATGCTTTGTGTGATTTGGGTGCTAGCGTTTCCATGATTCCACAAACTTTATGTGATGTGTTAGGTTTCTGTGAATTTGATGATTGTTCTTTAAATTTGCATATTGCGGATTCCACTATTAAGAAATCTATGGGAAGGATTAGTGATGTTATTATTGTTGCAAATAGGAATTATGTGCCCATACATTTCATTGTTCTTGATATAGATTGCAATCCTACATGTCCTATTATTCTTGGTAGACCTTTCTTTAGAATGATTGGTGCAATTATTGATATGAAAGAAGGAAACATTAGATTTCCATTTCCGTTAAGGAAGGGCATGGAACACTTTCCAAGAAATAAAATTAAATTTCCATATGAATCTATTATGAGAGCTACTTATGGATTGCATACCAAAGATGACAATACCTAGATCTATTTGTGTTTTTATGCCTAGCTAGGGGCGTTAAACAATAGCGCTTGTTGGGAGGCAACCCAATTTTATTTTTGATTTTGCTTTTTAGGTTCTGTTTTGCAATAAATAATTCATCTAGCCTCTGGTTAGATGTGGTTTTGTGTTTTAATTAGTGTTTGTGCCAAGAAGGACCTTTGGGATGGCTTACAGTGATAGTTGATTTGATCTTGCTGAAAAACAGAAACTTTTGCGCTCAGGAAAACAATTCTCGTTCTTAACAGAATTGTGATAAAATATTGATTCTTTTTACAGAAGATTAATAAACAAATTTCTTAGGTTTTCCTACTTCTTCAGAATTTTGGGGTTACATAAGTATTCGAGAAGCACATATTGCTATAGACTATTCTATTTTTGACAGATTCTGTTTTCTATGTGTTGTTTGCTTATTTTGATGATTCTATGGGTAGTATCGGGGGGTATGAACCATGAAAAAGTTGGAATAAAGTAGATATTACACCAATATAAATAAATAATGACTTCACAATAGTACCAAAAGTGGTGATTTATTTTATTATACTAATGGAGCTTATGAGATTTTCTGTTGAGTTTTGTGTTGTGAAGTTTTCAAGTTTTGGGTAAGGATTTGATGGACTATGGAATAAGGAGTGGCAAGAGCTTAAGCTTGGGGATGACAAGGCACCCCAAGGTAATATTCAAGGACAACCAAGAGCCTAAGCATGGGGATGCCCCGGAAGGCATCCCCTCTTTCGTCTTCGTCTATCTGTAACTTTACTTGAGGCTATATTTTTATTCACCACATGATAGGTGTTTTGCTTGAAGAGTCTTGTATGATTTGAGTCTTTGCATTTTAGTTTGCCACAATCATCCTTTCTGTACACACCTTTTGAGAGGGACACCCATGAATCATGATTTATTAGAATACTCTATGTGCTTCACTTATATCTTTTGAGCTAGGCAATTTTGCCCTAGTGCTTCACTTATATATTTTTAGAGCACGGTGGTGGTTTTGTTTTATTGAAATTATTGAACTCTCATGCTTCACTTATATTATTTTGAGAGTCTTTAAACAACATGGTAATTTGCTTTGGTTATAAATTTAGTCCTAATATCATAGACATCCAAGGGGGGTATAATAAAAACTTCCATATAAAGTGCATTGAATACTATGAGAAGTTTGATTCTTTATGATTGTTTTGATATATAAAGATGGTGATATTAGAGTCATGCTAGTGAGTAATTGTGGATTCTAGAAATACTTGTGTTAAAGTTTGTGATTCACGTAGCATGCACGTATGGTGAACCGTTATGTGATGAAATCAGAGCATGATTTATTTATTTATTGTCTTCCTTATGAGTGGCGGTCGGGGACGAGCGATGGTATTTTCCTACCAATATGTCCCCCTAGGAGCATGCGTGTAGTACTTTGTTTCAATAACTAATAGATTTTTGCAATAAGTATGTGAGTTCTTTATGACTAATGTTGAGTCCATGGATTGTACACACTCTCACCCTTCCACCATTGCTAGCCTCTCTAGTACCGCGCAACTTTCGCCGGTACCATACACCCACCATGTACCTTCCTCAAAGTAGCCACCATACCTACCTATTATGGCATTTCCATAGCCATTCCAAGATATATTGCCATGCAACTTTCCACCGTTCCGTTTATTATGACATGTTTCATCATTGTCATATTGCTTTGCATGATCATGTAGTTGACATCGTATTTTTGCCAAAGCCACCATTCATAATTCTTGCATACATGTCACTCTTGATTCATTGCACATCCTGGTACACCGCTGGAGGCATTCATATAGAGCCAAATTTTGTTCTACATATCGAGTTGTAATTCTTGAGTTGTAAGTAAATAAAAGTGTGATGATCTTCATTATTAGAGCATTGTCCCATGTGAGGAAAGGATGGTGGAGACTATGATTCCCCCACAAGTCGGGATGAGACTCCGGATAAAAAAAAGAGGCCAAAAAAATGAGAGAAGGCCCAAATAAAAAAATAAAAAATGAGAGAAAAGAGAGAAGGGGCAATGTTATTATCCTTTTACCACACTAATACTTCAAACTAGCACCATGATCTTCATGATAGAGAGTCTCCTATATTTTCACTTTCATATACTAGTGGGAATTTTTCATTATAGAACTTGGCTTTATATTCCAATGATGGGCTTCCTCAAATTGCCCTAGGTCTTCGTGAGCAAGCGAGTTGGATGCACACCCACTTTTTTTGAGCTTTCATAAACTTATAGCTCTAGTGCATCCGTTGCATGTCAATCCCTACTCACTCACATTAATATCTATTGATGGGCATCTCCATAGACTGTTGATACGCCTAGTTGATGTGAGACTGTCTCCCTCTTTTTGTCTTCTCCACAACCACCATATTCTATTCCACCTATAGTGTTATGTCCATGGCCCACGCTCATGTATTACATGAAAGTTGAAAAACTTTGAGAACATCAAATGTATGAAACAATTGCTTGATTTGTTATCAGGGTTGTGCATGATTTGAATATTTTGTGTGATGAAGATGAAGCATAGCCAGACTATATGGTTTTGTAGGGATAAGCTTTCCTTGGCCATGTTATTTTCAGAAGACATAATTGCTTTGTTAGTATGCTTGAAGTATTATTGTTTTTATGTCAATATTAAACTTTAGTTTTGAATCTTATGGATCTGAACATCCATGCCACAATAGAGAAAATTACATGTATAAATATGTTAGGTAGCATTCCACATCAAAAATTCTGTTTTTATAAATTACCTACTCGAGGACGAACATGAATTAAGCTTGGTGATGCTTGATACGTCTCCAACGTATCTATAATTTTTTATTGTTCCATGCTATTATATTATCTATTTTGGATGTTTTATATGCATTAATATGCTATTTTATATTATTTTGGGGACTAACTAATTAACCTAGAGCCTAGTGCCAGTTTCTGTTTTTTCCTTGTTTTTTAGTTTCACACAAAAGGAATACCAAACGGAGTCCAAACGGAGTGAAACCTTCGTGATGATTTTTCTTGGACCAGAAGACAACTAGGAGACTTGGAGATGAAGTCGGAGGAGCCAGGAGGCGGCCACATGAACGGAGGGTGGGCCTAGGGGGTAGGGCGCGCCCCCACCCTTGTGGGCCCCCCTTGACCCTCCTGGCCTATTTCTTTCACCTATATATTCCCAAATATCCCCAAACCACCAAAGGCATCCACGAAAACACTTTTCCACCACCGCAACCTTATGTACCCGTGATATCCCATCTAGGGACCATTTTCGGCACCTTGCCGAAGGGGATTCGGTCAAGTAGGGCTTCTACATCAACTCTATTGCCCTTCCAATGAAGCGTGAGTAGTTTACCACAGACCTATGGGTCCATAGCTAGTAGATAGATGGCTTCTTCTCTCTCTCTCTTTAATTCTCAATACCTTGTTCACCTCGATGTTCTTGGAGATCTAACCGATGTAATACTTTTTGCGATGTGTTTGCCGAGATCCGATGAATTGTGGATTTATGGTCAGCTTATCTAAGAATATTATTTGAATCGTCTCTGAATTCTTTTATGCATCATTTGATATCTTTGTAATTCTCTTCGAACTATCGATTTGGTTTGGCCAACTAGATTGGTTTTTCTTACAATGGGAGAAGTGCTTGGCTTTGGGTTCAATCTTGCGGTCTCCTTTCCCAGTGACAGTAGGGGCAGCAAGGCACGTATTGTATTGTTCCCATCGAGGATAAAAAGATGGGGCTTTCATCATATTGCTTTAGTTAATTCCTCTACATCATGTCATCTTACTTAATGCATTACTCCGTTCTTTACGAACTTAATACTCTAGATGCATGCTGGATAGCGGTCGATGTGTGGAGTAATAGTAGTAGACGCAGAATCATTTTGGTCTACTTGACACGGACGTGATGCCTATATTCATGATCATTGACTTAGATATTGTCATAACTTTGCACTTTTCTATCCATTGCTCGACAGTAAGTTGTTCACCCACCGTATTATTTGCTATCTTGAGAGAAGCCTCTAGTGAAACCTATGGCCCCAGGGTCTATTTTCCATCATATAAGTTTCAATTTTCCATCATATAAGTTTCAATTTTCCATCATATAAGTTTCCAATCTATTATTTTCCATCATATTAGTTTCTGATCTACTACTTTGCAATCTTTTACTTTCCGATCTATAAGCCAAAAATACCAAACATATTTACTTTACAGTTTATCTATCTCTATCAGATCTCACTTTTGCAAGTAACCGTGAAGGGATTGACAACCCCTTTATCGTGTTGGGTGCAAGTTGGTTGATTGTTTGTGCAGGTATTAGGTGATTTTGTGCGTTGTCTCCTACTGGATTGATACCTTGATTCTCAAACTGAGGGAAATAATTACCTCTACTTTGCTGCATCACCCTTTCCTCTTCAAGGGAAAAACCGACGCAAGCTCAAGAAGTAGCAGCTGCCACCACCACCATCCATCACCATCCACACTCTCTCTCCGTAGGGATATCTCGCGCTTCGTATGTCTCTCTATGCGACTCTCCCTGTGAAAAATCATTCTCACTTGCAAACACAAACTCTGCCTCTTGGGTCTCATTTCTCCCTAATATTTGTGTGTATGTCACTCACAGGCACCCTCTCTCTAGATCTCTCTCTCTCACATAACTCGCCCTTCCGATCCACTCGACTCTTATCTCTAACACACACACAGTAGCTGATACGTCTCTGACATATCTATAATTTTTAATTGTTCCATGCTATTATAGTATCAATCTTGGATGTTTCATATGCAATTACATATTATTTACCGGGACTAACCTATAAAACCCAGGGCCAAGTGCCAATTGTTGTTCTTTTGCATATTTTACGTTTTCTAGGAAAACCCCATGAAACTTTTTGACGACTTTTTTTGGATAAGAGACACCCTAGAAGCTTCGGTAGGAGAACAATAGGCAAACGTGTATATGGTAAGGCACTGGGGCGCGCCTTGGGGGCACCCTAGTACCTTGTGGGTCCCTCAGGGCTCCGTCTGACCTAATTCAGCCTCTATAAATTCTCCAAAATCGGGAAACCAACAGAGAGCCACCCAAAATACTTTTTTCGCCGCCGCAAGTTTCTGTTCTTCCGCGATCCCATCTAGAGGCCTTTTTTGGTACTCCACCGGAGGGAGAATCTGTCACGGAGGGCTTCTACGTCAACCTTGCCACCCTTCTTATGATGTGTGAGTAGTTTACCATAGACCTATGGGTCTATGGCTAGTAGCTAGATGGCGTCTTCTCTCTCTTTGATCTTCAATATAGAGTTCTCCTCGATGTTCTTGGAGATCTATTTGATGTAATCTTCTTTTGCGATGTATTCGTTGGGATCCCATGAATTGTGGGTTTATGATCAGATTATCCTTGAGAAATATTTGAGTCTTTCTGAATTTTTATATGCATGATTGTTATGGCTTTGTATTTCTCTCCGATCTATCCGTTTGGTTTGGCCAACTAGATTCATTTATCTTGCAATGGGAGAGGTGCTTTATAATGGGTTCAATCTTGTGGTGATCTATATCCTAGTGACAGAAGGGGACAAGATATGTATTTGTATTGTTGCCATTAAGGAGAAAACAATGGGGTTCATTAATATTGATTTCATTTACTTTTTCTACATCATGTCATCTTGCTTAAGGCGTTACTCTGTTCCTTATGAACTTAATACTCTAGATGCATGCTGGATAGTGGTCGATGGGTGGAGTAATAGTAGTAGCTATAGGCATGGGTCGGTCTACTTGTCTTAGACATGATGCCCATATACATGATCATTGCCTTGAATATCGTCATAACTATGTGCTTTTCTACCAATTGCCCAACAGTAATTTGTTTACCCATGTTTGCTTTTTTGCTTGAGAGAGAAGCCTTTAGTGAAAACTATGGCCTCGGGTCTAACTTTATCATGTATTAAAAATCCAAAAATACCTTGCTACAATTTATTTACCGTTCTTTAATTTTGTGTTTTATATATCTATCACTATGATATTTGACCCTTGCAAATAACCACCAAGGGGATTGACAACCCCCTTCAGTACTGCAGGATGCTGCTAACGCGACACTACAGTCAGCGACCCTTCGACTAAACTATGTGCGATGCATTAATCACAAATGGTGATGTAAAAACATCAAAAAGATGCAAAACTTTTGCGACGGCGGATACATAAAACTTGGTTTAGATTTTAGTTGCGTGTGTGATGCGGGGCATACGGTTCAATTCAATGAGCTATTTTCGATGATGCAGAACAACATAAATGGGCACCAGATGAAGGTGTGTGCGATATATGACATATAGTTCACTCGGATAAACTGTTTGTGATGAGGCGGAACAACATAAACGGGCAGCAAGATGAAGGTGTGTGCGATATACGACATATTGTTCACTCGGATGAACTGTTTGTGATTAGGCAACAGAAAAGAAACGGTCAGCCAGATCAAGGTGTGTGCGATAGAGGGCAAATAGTTCACTCGAATGAACTGTTTGTGTTGAGCCAAGAGAACAGAAACCGTTCAACTTAACAAGATGTGTGTGATACGCGGAAAACAGGTCTATAATCAGAAATGTTTGCGAAGACCGATAATAACACAGACGATTGCAGCTAATAAGACATATGTGTTGTGCGATCTGATTACATATAGAACAACAACATATGTATATACACACACTTATAAGGACATGGTTGCATAACCAAATTAAACATGCAATTACATCGGTGGCTACTACACACATGACATTTGCACACACCAAAGTAAACTGTATATTACATGCATAATTAATTAGGATGAACAATCATCTGATCATCATCTACTTCTTGTTACGCTTACCGCTACTGCTCTTCTTGTGGCTCGATCTGACCTCGTCGATTTCGGGAACGAGGCACTTCCTCATGTCAATGTTCCGCCTGTGCATCTCGTAGCATGTGTACACGCTATTGGCCACGAACCTGAGGTGAGGTTCATCCAATTGCCACATCCAAGCCCCATGCCAGGATGCAGGACTTGTTCTATTGGCATCCTGCTTCATCTTTTCATAATAGGGGTCAATGATGGCTGAAGCGAGTTCAACCAGGGAGTCCTTCTTCGTGCTACCCCAGACCCTGTAGTGGTCATGGATTTCAACAAGGTTCTTGCAGGCCAAGCCCTTAATCATGAGCGCTTTTACATTGTTGGAGGTTTCAACCGTAGAAAACTTATTGTCGGTGCTGTTGACAAACCTGGCGAAACGGTCGCAAGGCTCTGTGGCCATGCAGTAGTGGTAGATGAGGACATGATGGCGCACGCACAACTGGGCAATGATAACCTTCTGATCTTTGCCAGGATGACCGCCGGTGTACTGGAGGTCGATGCCGACCACCTTGTACTTGTCTCGAGCAAGAAACTACTCCATGATGCCGATGTAGTCCTCCACCCCGGCCGGGTCGATGGTGTACACCACTGAGAGATCCGTCTCCCTTGTGTGGGTCTCCACTTTATGCTCGCCGAACTCCATTGGAGCGCTGCTAGATATCCTCTCTGTATGTGTCATCGTGGGTGTGCTTGTTGTGTTGTGTTGTAGGGCGAGATTAAGGTTGAAGAGACTAAGGTTATAATGGTTGCGGGAATTAATGGGGAAGCGGAACGGCCTAGAATATCCACACGCCTAGATGGCAGTTCTAATTTGCAGCGCGTAACTCCATCGTGATGCACGTAACCGCATCGTGGTGACGCGCACGACTCAACCACATGCATATGGGGCATCCAACGTGATTGTGCGTCGGCCCCAACCGCTGGCAGAGCGCGCACTCAGGGATGCGAGCAGAGCGCTCCGTGGTCGCCTCAATGGCGAGCAACCATATATATGCATATAGCAGGTGAACACACAAGGAAAAATTGTCCACAAGCCAAGAGCGTGGAGGTACACGAGTAGAGCGCGCCGCGACGCCTAATGGCGACTACAGCGCGCCGACGGACGTGAGCAGAGGCCGGCACAGTGATACATGGCAAATAGGACGAACTGTGCAAGCGATGGTGGAGACATCAAGCACGAATCAGATTAGAGTTGCGTGTGCGATGTTCTTTCTCTATGTTGTGATTGCTTATAATAATTATGTCTTAATTAAAGAAATGGCAGGCCATTGGCCCAGTATGAAAAAAAATTGGGTCAAAGCCGAGTTGAAAAGGGCAACAATATCTAACTCTAGCTTACAAACGGTCCAAAAGCATGAGGATTAATTGTTCATTAGGTTTAGACAGAACCCGGATTGAACTGGGCAATAACTTCTAACTACACCAAAGTTTTGGGCAGTCACAATCAAATCGATCGATCTAATAGATAAAATTAATATCCTAGCACAAAAATTCTACTAGTTCATGATGACAACAAGTTGTTGTAAATAGAAGCCGAGCATGTTCAGAAGCCCTTAGGTCCATTGATGTCTGCTACGCAACTTTATTCTTATAGACATGTGTTGGGCCTCCAAGCACTAAGTTTTGTAGGACAATAGCAATTTTCCCTCAAGTGGATGACCTATGGTTTATCAATCCGTGGGAGGCGTAGGATGAAGATGGTCTCTCTCAAACAACCCTGCAACCAAATAATAAAAATTCTCTTGTGTCCTCAACACACCAAATACAATGGTAATTTGTATAGGTGCACTAGTTCGGCGAAGAGATGGTGATTCAAGCATAATATGGATAGTAGATATTTATCTTTGTAATAAGAACAATAAAAACAGCAAGGTAGCAATTGATAAAACTGAGCACAAACGGTATTGCAATGCTTAAAAATGAGACCTAGGATCTGTACTTTCGCTAGTGCAATCTCTCAACAATGCTCATATAAATGGATCATATAACCATCCCTCAACGTGCGATGAAGAATCACTCCAATGTTTCTATCTAGCGGAGAACATAAGAAAAAAATGATTGTAGGGTACGAAACCACCTCAAAGCTATTCTTTCCAATCGATCTATCCAAGAGTTCGTACTAAAATAACACCAAATAATTTCAGATTCATAATACTCAATCCAACACAAAGAACCTCAAAGAGTGCCCCAAGATTTCTACCAGAGAAACAAAGACAAGAACGTGCATCAACCCCTATGCATAGATTACCCCAATGTCACCTCGGGAATCCACAAGTTGAGTGCCAAAACATATATCAAGTGAATCAATATGATACCCCATTGTCACCACGTGTATTCATAGCAAGACATACATAAAGTGCTCTCAAATCCATAAAAGTATTCAATCCGATAAAACGAAATCTCAAAGGGAAAACTCAATTCATCACAACAAGATAGAGAGGGGAAAACACCATATATGATCCGACTATATTAACAAAGCCCACAATACATCAAGATCATGACATCTCAAGAAGACGAGAGAGAGATTAAACACATAGCTACTCATACAAACCCTCGGCCCCGAGGGTGGACTACTCCCTCCTTGTCATGGTGGCCGCCGAGATGATGAAGACGGACAGCGGTGATGATTCCCCCCACCGGTAGGGTGCCAGAATGGGGTCTAGATTGGTTTCTCGTGGCTATAGAGCCTTGCGGCGGCAGAACTTCTGATCTAGGGTTGCCCCAAGGGTTTTTGGAATATTTGATGATTTATCGGGCGAAGAGGGGATACGGGAGGCCACCGAGGTGGGCACAACCCACCTGGGCGCGCTTGGGCCCCCAGGCGCTCCCTGGTTGGTTGTGCCCCCCTCGAGGCACCCCCGGAGTGTTGCTCTGGCTCATTACATGTCTTGTGGTCCATAAAAAATCCACAAAAAGTTTTGCGGTGTTTGGACTTCGTTTGATATTGATTTCCTGTGATGTAAAAAACAAGCAAAAAACATCAACTTGCACTAGGCACTGGATCAATAGGTTAGTCCCAAAAAATGATATAAAGTTTCTATAAAATGATTATAAAACATCCAAGAATGATAATATAACAACATGAATACTTGATAAATTATAGATACATTGGAGACATATCAGCATCCCCAAGCTTAATTCCTACTCGTCCTCGAGTAGGTAAATGATAAAAGAAATAATTTATGAAGTGTGAATGCTAGCAAAGTGCACAAGTTTGATCAATGATAATTTCAATCACTTTTCCTAGCATCATAACAACAATTATTTCTTATAAAACTTCTCATGTAGCAACCAATTCAAATGTTAAGGTTCAAACAATGAATTATCTTGAAACTCAACAACCTATGTTCTCAGTCACCAAGCAATTGCAATTCAACTTATTCAACAGAGTCTAAGTAAGAGCTCCACATACGCAACCATCATATAGTCTTCTATGATTGCTAACACTCACCGCATACACATGAGCAAAACATTTCAACCGGACACACAGAAAGATAGAGGCTGATAATTTTGCCTCCAACATATTCACCTCAAGGGTGATGTCAACAATAATAACTCATGCTAACCATATCCAACTGGATATATGTGCCTAGATCTTTCCTCACCACATCATACTTGCCAAAAGATAAAAATAAAAAGGAATAGAGGGAAAAACTTTGAATCTTGCATGAAAGAAAATACATAAAAGTAAAAGGTAGGCCCTTCGCAGAGGGAAGCAAAGGTTGCCATGCACTTTTTGTTTGTGTGCTCAATCCCTTAGTGCAAAAGAACGTCCTGTTATATTGCCCCTTGTGATAGCAACCTTTATTATGCAGACGGTCGCTTTTATTCTTTGCATCACAAGTTCGTACAATGCTCAATTTTCTCTTACACTAAATTATCTAACACTTTTAGAAGCAATTTTTATTCCCTTATTGCACTGATGACAACTTACTTGAAGGATCTTACTCAATCCTTAGGAAGCTATGGTGGAATCTAGAAAATAAGATTTGTGTTTAAGGGTTTTTGGGTGCTCAAGCAGTATCTCTACTTGGTGCGGAATTTTTGGCTAGCAAAGATGGGGGGCAAGCACCACATGTTGAAGGATCTATGACAATATAACTTCTATGTGAATATGAACAAACATAAATCATTATTCCTCCTTGTCCAACGTCAACAATTTTGGCATATAATATTTTGATGGGGCCTCAAAATCACAAAAGATTTCCAAGATAGTGTATTTTCATGTGAAAGTTCTCTTGCTTATTGTTGGGGAATGAAGTATTTCAAAAAAATTCTACGATCATGTAAGATCTATCTAGGAGATGCATAGCAACGGGAGGGGCAGAGTATGTCTATGTACCCTCTAGACCGAAAGCGCAAGCGTTATGAAACGCGGTTGATGTAGTCAACGTCTTCGTGATCCAACCGATCAAGTACCGAACACACGGCACCTCCGCGATCTGCACACGTTCAGCTCGGTGATGTCCCTTGTACTCTTGACCTAGTTGAGGCCGAGGGAGAATTTCGTCAGCATGACGGTGTGATGACGGTGAAGATGAAGTTACCGACGCAGGGCTTCGCCTAAGCACTACAACGATCTGACCGAGGTGGAATTCTGTGGAGGGGGGGGGGCACCGCACACGGCTAAACAATCAACTTGTGTGTCTATGGGGTGCCCGCTTCCCCCGTATATAAAGGAGGGGAGGAGGGAACCGGCTGGCCCTCATGGTGCGCCCCAAGGGGGGATCCCTACTCCTACTAGGAGTAGGTTTCCCCCTTTTCCTAGTCCTAATAGGAGGGGAAGGAAGGGGGAAGAGGAGAGGAAGGAAAGGGGGACCGCCCCCCCCCCTCCCAATTCGGATTGGGCTTGGGGGGCGCTCCCACACCTTTTGGCAGTCTCCTTTCTCTCCCACTATAGCCCATGTAGGCCCATTTAGTCCCCAAGGGGTTCCGGTAACCTCCGGGTACTCAAGTAAATGCCCGAACTCATCCGGAACCATTCCAATGTCCTAACATAGCCTTCCAATATATTTATCCTTATGTATCGACCATTTTGAGACTCCTCGTCATGTCTGTGATCACATCCGGGACTCCGAACTAACTTCGGTACTTCAAAACACATAAACTCATAATACCGATCGTCATCGAATGTTAAGCGTGCGGACCCCACGGGTTCGAGAACTATGTATACATGACCGGGACTCACTTCCGGTCAATAACCAATAGCGTAACCTTGATGCTCATATTGGTTCCTACATATTCTATGAAGATCTTTATCGGTCAAACCGCATAACAACATAGATTGTTCCCTTTGTCATCGGTATGTTACTTGCCCGAGATTCGATCATCGGTATCTCAATACCTAGTTCAATCTCGTTACTGACAAGTCTCTTTACTCGTTCCGTAATGCAACATCCCGCAACTAACTCATTAGTCACATTGCTTGCAAGGCTTATTATGATGTGCATTACCGAGAGGGCCCAGAGATACCTCTCTGATACTCGGAGTGACAAATCCTAATCTTGATCTATGCCAACTCAACAAACACCATCGAAGACACCTGTAGAGCATCTTTATAGTCACCCAGTTACGTTGTGACGTTTGATAGCACACTAAGTGTTCCTATGGTATTTGGGAGTTGCATAATCCCATAATCATAGGAACATGTATAAGTTATGGAGAAAGAAATAGCAACAAACTAAATGATCATAGTGCTAAGTTAACGGATGGGTCAAGTCAATCTCATCATTCTCTAATGATGTGATCCCGTTCATCAAATGACAACTCATGTCTATGGTTAGGAAACTTAACCATCTTTGATTAACGAGCTAGTCAAGTAGAGGCATAGTAGTGACACTCTGTTTGTCTATGTATTCACACATGTACTAAGTTTCCGGTTAATACAATTCTAGCATGAATAATAAACATTTATCATGATATAAGGAAATATAAATAACAACTTTATTGCATGTAGGGCATATTTCCTTCAGTCTCCCACTTGCACTAGAGTCAATAATCTAGATTACATTGTAATGATTCTAACACCCATGGAGTCTTGGTGCAGATCATGTTTTGCTCGCGAGAGAGGCTTAGTCAATGGGTCTGCAACATTCAGATCCGTATGTATCTTGCAAATCTCTATGTCTCCCTCCTTGACTTGATCGCGGATGGAATTGAAGCGTCTCTTGATGTGCTTGGTTATCTTGTGAAATCTGGATTTCTTTGCCAAGGCAATTGCACCAGTATTGTCACAAAATATTTTCATTGGACCCAATGCACTAGGTATGACACCTAGATCGGATATGAACTACTTCATCCAGACTCCTTCATTTGTTGCTTCCGAAGCAACTATGTACTCCGCTTCACACGTAGATCACGCCATGACGCTCTGCTTGGAATTGCACCAACTGACAGCTCCACCATTCAATAAAAATACGTATCCGGTTTGTGACTTAGAGTCATCCGGATCAGTGTCAAAGCTTGCATCGACGTAACTGTTAACGACGAGCTCTTTGTCACCTCCATAAATGAGAAACATATCCTTAGTCCTTTTCAGGTATTTCAAGATGTTCTTGACCGCTGTCCAGTGATCCACTCCTAGATTACTTTGGTACCTCCCTGCTAAACTAAAAGCAAGGCACACATCAGGTCTAGTACACAGCATTGCATACATGATAGAACCTATGGCTGAAGCATAGGGAATGACTTTCATTTTCTCTCTATCTTCTGTAGTGGTCGGGCATTGAGTCTGGCTCAACTTCAGACCTTGTAACACAGGCAAGAACCCTTTCTTTCCTTGATCCATTTTGAACTTCTTCAAAACTTTATCAAGGTATGTGCTTTGTGAAAGTCCAATTAAGCGTCTTGATCAATCTCTATAGATCTTGATGCCCAATATATAAGCAGCTTCACCGAGGTCTTTCATTGAAAAATTCTTATTCAAGTATCCTTTTATGCTATTCAGAAATTTAGTATCATTTCCGATCAGCAATATGTCATCCACATATAATATCAGAAATGCTACAGAGCTCCCACTCACTTTCTTGTAAATATAGGCTTCTCCAAAAGTCTGTATAAAACCATATGCTTTGATCACACTATCAAAGCATATATTCCAACTCCGAGAGGCTTGCACTAGTCCATAAATGGATCGCTGGGGCTTGCACACTTTGTTAGCACCTTTTGGATCGACAAAACCTTCCGGTTGCATCATATACAACGCTTCTTTAAGATATCCATTAAGGAATGCAGTTTTGACATCCATTTGCCAAATTTCATAATCATAAAATGCGGCAACTGCTAACATGATTCAGACGGACTTAAGCATCACTACGGGTGAGAAGGTCTCATCGTAGTCAACTCCTTGAACTTGTCGAAAACCTTTCGCAACAAGTCAAGCTTTGTAGACAGTAATATTACCGTCAGTGTCAGTCTTCTTCTTGAAGATCCATTTATTCTCTATGGCTTGCCGATCATCGAGCAAGTCAACCAAAGTCCATACGTTGTTCTCATACATGGATCCCATCTCAGATTTCATGGCCTCAAGCCATTTTGCGGAATCTGGGCTCATCATCGCTTCATCATAGTTCATAGGTTTTTCATGGTCAAGTAACATGACCTCCAGAACAGGATTACGTACTACTCTGGTGCAGATCTTACTCTGGTTGACCTACGAGGTTTGGTATTAACTTGATCAGAAGTTTCATGATCATCATCATTAGCTTGCTCACTAATTGGTGTAGCAATCACTGGAACTGATTTCTGTGATGAACTACTTTCCAATAAAGGAGCAGGTACAATTACCTCATCAAGTTCTACTTTCCTCCCACTCACTTCTTTCGAGAGAAACTCCATCTCTAGAAAGGATCCATTCTTAGCAACGAATATCTTGCCTTCGGATCTGTGATAGAAGGTGTACCCAATAGTCTCTTTTGGGTATCCTATGAAGACGCATTTCTCCGATTTGGGTTCGACCTTATCAGGTTGAAGCTTTTTCACATAAGCATCGCAGCCCCAAACTTTAAGAAAGGACAGCTTGGGTTTCTTGCCAAACCACAATTCATAAGGTGTCGTCTCAACGGATTTCGATGGTGCCCTATTTAACGTGAATGCAGCCGTCTCTAAAGAATAACCCCAAAACGATAGCGGTAAATCAGTAAGAGACATCATAGATCACACCATATCTAATAAAGTGCGGTTACGACGTTCGGACACACCATTACACTATGGTGTTCCAGGTGGCGTGAGTTGCGAAACTATTCCGCATTGTTTCAAATGAAGACCAAACTCGTAACTCAAATATTCTCCTCCATGATCAGATCGTAGAAACTTTATTTTCTTGTTATGATGATTTTCCACTTCACTCTAAAATTCTTTGAACTTTTCAAACATTTCAGACTTATGTTTCATCAAGTATACAAGATCCGTTTATCTATATTGCGGTAGATATAGATCTCATATTTTTATCCTTAGTAGCAATGATACATACGTGTCAGTTCCCTTTCTGTCACTGGGATCAAGCATCGTAAGATCGAACCCACTACCAGGCACCTCTTCCCATTGCAAGATAAATAGATCAAGTTGGCGAAACAAAACCTAAATATCAGAGAAGAAATATGATGCTATAAGAGATCATGCATAAAATAGATCAAAGAAACTCAAATACTTTCATGGATATAAAAACATAGATCTGATCATAAACTCGAAGTTCATCGATCCCAACAAACACACCGCAAAAGAGTTACATCATATGGATCTCCAAGATACCATTGTATTGAGAATCGAGAGAGAGAGAGATGAAGCCATCTAGCTACTAACTACGGACCCGAAGGTCTAAAAAGAACTACTCACGCATCATCGGAGAGGCACCAATGGAGGTGGTGAACCCCATCCGAGACGGTGTTTAGAATGGATCTGGTGGTTCTGGACTCCGCGACCGCTGGATGAATATTTTGTCGACTCCCCTAGGGTTCTGGTATTTTTGGGGTATTTATAGAGCAGAGAGGCGGTTCGGGGGGCACCCGAGGTGGGCACAACCCACCAGGGCGTGCCTGGGCCTCATGACGCGCCCTGGTGGGTTGTGCCCCCTTGGGGCACCCCCCAGGTGCAACCAGGGCCCATTGCCTTCCTTCTGGCCCATAAAAGTCTCCGTAAAGATTTGTGGCATTTGGACTCCATTTGATATTGATTTTCTATGATGTAAAAACATGGAAAACAACAACTAGCACTTGGCACTATGTCAATAGGTTATTACCAAAAAATGACTATAAAATGATTATAAAACATCCAAGATTGATAATAAAACAGCATGGAACAATCAAAAATTATAGATACGTTGGAGACGTATCAGCATCCCCAAGCTTAACTCCTACTCATCCTCGAGTAGGTAAGTGATAAAAACAGAATTTTTGATGTGGAGTGCTGTTCATCAAGTCATATCATTTCTTTTCTTTATAGCATTGACATTTGGACTTTTATGTGATTCAAAGCAATAGTCTAGTTTTGACATAATAATTTAGATACTCAAGCATATCAACAAGCAACCATGCCTTTTGAAATATCAATGCTAAAATAAGTTATCCCTAGCCCATCATGCTCAAATATTGATCCATTCATGAAACACACTCAAATATTAACTACACCCAATACTGGAGCAAGATCATATTGCCTCCTAGTTGATGCTTTTATGAGAGAAGATGGAGACTCAAAATTTCAAAAAAAATAAAAATTGCATAAAGTAAAAGAAAGGCCCTCCGCAGAGGGAAGTTGTGATTTGTAGAGGTGCCAGAGCTCAAAGCGAAATATTTGAGATAAAAATATTTTGGGAGGTGTATCCATCCCGCCAAACGAAAACGACTTAGAGTTACCAATACTTTCCATGCTTAGATATATCATAGGCGGTTCCCAAACATAAAATAAAGTTTATTCCTTTTTCCACCATAACATTCACTTTACATGGCTAATCATATCCACGGGTGCCCTCCATATCAACACTTTCCAAGGAATTTATTATTTGACAACATAAAGTAAATTCATTTCTTTTTTGCATCTCAGGACTGGGCATCCCTAATACCTTTGCCTTACTCTCGTGCAATGACAAGTGAATAAACACTCGTCTTGAGAATAACACATCTAGCATGGAAAATATTAGCCACCCCTCACCGCTCCGCGAGCGAAACAAACACACAATTTTGGAAATTAGAGATGGCACATGCAAATTTTCTTAGAACGGCAAAAGAATACTGAATATAGGTAGATATAGTGGACTCATGTGGCAAAACTGGTTTAAAGGATTTTGGATGCACAAGTAGAGGTCATACTTAGTGCAAAATGAAGGCTAGCAAAAGATTGGGGAGCGACCAACCAAGAAACGAATAATCTCATAAGCAAGCATTAAGCATAATTAACACCGAATAATGCACCACAAGTAGGATATAATTTTCATTGCATGATTATTGACTTTCGTGCATGCATAGAGAATCACAAATATTAACACCAATATTCCTACTAAAGCATAATTACTCATCAACATAACTCACATATCACATCATCATATCTCAAAACTATTACTAAGAATCCAGTTTTTTTGTCCAATGATCTTCATGACATTTTCTTTTACTTTATCCTTCTTGGATATCTATCACTTTGGCACTAATTTTCATGTGTTGCTTTTCATAAGCTCAAACAAATATAAGTGAAGATCATGAGCATAACAAATTTCTTTGTCGCAAAATAATTTAAGTGAGGCAAGAGAGAATTTCTTCAACATTTTAATAACTCTCAAATAAACCTAAGTGAAGCAAGAGAGCATTTATTCAAAAATAACAAGCACACCGTGCTCAAAAAGATATAAGTGAAGCAATAGAGCAAGTCCTAGCCCATAAAAGATTTAAGTGAAGCATAGAGAGCAATTCTAACAAGTCATGACATAATTTTGGATCTCTCAAATAGGTGTGTCCAGCAAGAATTTATGACTTAAAACACAAAATAAAACAAGCAAAGACACATATCATTCAAGACGCTCCAAGAAAAACACATATCATGTGATGAATAAAAATATAGTCTCGAGTAAAATACCGATAGTTGTTGGAAGAAAGCGGGGTGCCACTTGGGGGCATCCCCAAGCTTAGTTGGTTGCTCATTCTTGGATAATAGCTTGGGATGCCGGGGCATCCCCAAGCTTAGGCTCTTACATCCTTCCTTCATCAATCATAAGATAACCCAAAACTTGAAAACTTCAATCACACAAAACTCTACAAAGCATTCGTGAGATCCGTAAGTATAAGAATAATAAACCACTACTATAAGTGATGTATCAAACCAATTCATATTTTGTTTTTGTATTATATCTACTGTATTCCAACTTTTCTATGGCAAAAATTCATCAAATAAAACCATAGAGCCATCAAAATAAGCACACAACACAAAGAAAACAGAATCTGTCAAAACAGAACAGTCTGTAGCAGTCTAACTATTTCGAATACTTCTGTAACTCAAAAAACTCTGAAAATTTAGGAAGACCTGAGAAATTTGTATATTTATCTACTGCAATTGTAATGGGTATTTTATCTCTCTATGGTAAAAAATAAAAATTAATTTCGTGAGCGTAAAAGTTTCTGTTTTTTCAGCAAGATCAAACAACTATTGCCCAAGAAGATCCTAAAGGCTTTACTTGGCACAAGCACTAATTTAAAACATAAAAAACACAATCATAACAGTAAAATAATTGTGCTAAAACTTAAAAACAGGAAGAAAAAAGCAAAAATAAATTTTATTCATTGGGTTGCCTCCCAACAAGCACTATAGTTTTACGCCCTTAGCTAGGCATAAAGCAAGGATCTTAGTTTTGTCATCTTTGGTTCGAGATCCATAAGATGCCCTCATGATTGATTCATAAGGTGGCTTAATTCTAGTTCTAGGAAAGTGTTACATACCCTTCCTCAAAGGAAATTGGAACTTAATATTGCCTTCTTTCATATCAATCACGGCACCAATAGTGCGTAAAAACGGTCTACCAAGAATAATTCGACAAGATGGATTGCAATCAATATCAAGAACAATAAAATCTATGGGCACATAATTCCTATTTGCAAGAATAAGAACATCATTAATTCTTCCCATAGGCTTTTTAATAGTATAATCCGCCAAGTGCAAATTCAAAGAACATGATTCAAGATCGGTAAGACCAAGCACATCACATAAAGTTTTCGGAATTGTAGAAACACTAGCACCCAAATCACACAAAGAAAAACACTCATAATTTTTAATCTTGACTTTGATAGTAGGTTCCCACTCATCATGAAATTCTCTAGGGATTGAAACTTCTAATTCCAAATTTTCTTCCAAAGCCTTCGTCATAGCATCAACAATATGTTTAGTAAAAGCTTTGTTTTGTTCATAAGTATGGGGTGAATTTATCATGGATTGCAACAAAGAAATACAATCAATCAAAGAGCAACTATCATAATTAAAGTCTTTGTAATCCAAAATAGTGGGCACATCACTAGCTAAAGTTTTGACCTCTCCAAACCCACTTTCATCAATTTTCTCAACAAGATTTTCACCCTCCGAACTATTGGGACGCCTTCTACCTAAAGTTGACTCTGCTCCAATCCCTTTTTCATCATTCTTAACTTTACTAAACAAAGGATCAGTAGAAGAAACACCAATCATTTTAAGATCTTCATCATTTTTGCAAGAATAATCACTAGAAAAAGCTTTTTCTAAAAATTCTCTTTTAGCTCTAAGCATAGCATTTCTTTTCTTACTTTCATCCATAGAAACATAAAGAGCTTTAATTGATTCATCTACTTTAGGCACAAAAATTTTCATCTTGAGATTTTCCACATCATGAGCAATTCTATCAACACTTCGAGATAAATCATCAATCTTATTCAACTTTTCTTCTATGGAAGTGTTAAAAACTTTTTGTGTGCTGATAAATTCTTTAATATTGTTCTCAAGATCAGAGGTGTTCCTATTATTATTATAAGATTGATTTCCATAGGAATTACCATAATTATTAGAGGAATTACTAGGAAAAGGCCTAGGATTAAAATTTCCTCTATAAGCATTGTTGTTGAAATTATTGCGAGAAATAAAATTCACATCAATAGCATCACTATTTTGCTCAATCAAAGTAGACAAAGCCATATCACTAAGATCAATAGGAGCACTCCTAATAGCAACCAATTTCATAAGAGCAACAACTTTATCACTCAAAGAAGAAATTTCTTCAACCGAATTAACTTTTTTACTAGTAGGAGCCCTTTCGGTATGCCATTGTGAATAATTTGCCATGATATTATCAAGCAATTTGGTGGCTTCACGCAAAGTAATTTCCATAAAAGTACCACCTGCGGCGGAATATAAAATATTACGAGAAACAAAATTCAATCCCGCATAAAAATTGTGTATGCTCATCCAAAGATTTAACCCATGAGTTGGGCAATTCCTTAGCATCATTTTCATCCATTCCCATGATTGCGCAACATGCTTATGTTTAAGTTGCTTAAAATGCATTATTTGGGTTCTAAGGGAAATAATTTTTGCGGGAGGAAAATACTTAGTGATAAAAGCATCTTTGCACTTATTCCAAGAATCGATACTATTGTGAGGCAAAGAAGAGAACCAAATTTTTCGCAGAATCATGCAAAGAGAACGGAAATAATTTCATCTTGACCACATCATTTTTCTTTTGCATATCGCATAATTCCACGAAGGTATTAAGATGGGACGCGACATCCTCATTAGGAGTACCGGAAAATTGGTATTTCATAACAAGATTCAGCAAAGCAGTATTAATATCACAAGTCTCCGCACTAGTGGAGGGAGGAGCAAGCAGAGTGCCAAAAAAATCATTGTTGTTGGTATTTGAGGAATCACATAACTTGGTGTTCTCTTGAGTCATGATGACCACACAACAAGATTGCACTCAAAACCAGCTCCGGCAAGAAAAACAGCGAGCGAAAAAGAGAGGCGAATAAAACAGCAATTTTTTGGGAAGTGGGGGAGAGGTAAACGAGAGGCAAATGGAAAATAATGTAAATTGCAAGGAGATGAGATTTGTGATTAGGAACCGGGTATGTTTTGAATATCCTCCCCGGCAACGGCGCCAGAAATTCTCCTTGATGGTAGCTGCAACTACGTCGGTATTTCCCCGGAGAGGGAGGGATCGTGTAGCACAGCGACGGTAGGTATTTCCCTCAGTTATGAAACCAAGGTATCGAACCAGTAGGAGAACCAAGCAACACAACGTAAACAACACCTGCACACAAACAATAACACCTCGCAACAGGACAAGTTAAAGGGGTTGTCAATCCCTGTGGCGACCCGATCCGAAGGGATCAAGTCTACTGTGCTCCGGTGTCATCCCTGGATCAGTAATGCTGACACCACACAGTACATCAAAGGATTTATAGCAGAGTGGCAATCACACACTTATTACATCGTTGTCTCAAAGAGAACTTATTACAACAAAAATGGCTTAAGGCCATCTAGTGTCGATAACAGCGGAAGACTTGGAAGATAAATGGGTCCATCAACTCCAGCGGCATCACTGAGTATAGAACCACGACCTAAAGGCACTTTACTCGTCGTCTGAAAAGTCTGCAACATGAGAAGTTGCAGCCCGAAAACGGGTCAGCACATGGAATATCATGGCAAAGTAACACATAGAGAGTAATGGAATGAACAGCTATACAATATGCATATATGGCTGGTGGAAAGCTCTATGGTTACAGTTTTGCATAAAGCCAATTTTTCCCTACTGCAAAGGAATAAATTTATTTAACTATCATGGTGGTTGTGAAACATCGAGAATGGTTGACAGCATTCTCAATCCCAAGTAAAAGTAATTAAAACCCAACAACATTAATTAGAAGTAACATGTTGAGATTCACTTGATATTCAAGTACTAGATACTCAAGTTGTCCATAACTGGGGACACGGCTAATCATGATTAGTTTATTCACTCTGCAGAGGTTTGCGCACTTTTCCCCAGAAGACTCGATCGCCTCCGTTTGGTTTCTCGCACTGCAGGGTGTTTGAGAAGACGGATGACCGAGACATAGTCTTTCAGAAGCGCTAGCACCTTACATGTGGGTAGACCGGTACACCTACTTTCCCCTACATCTGCTAGTCTACCCGTAAGAGTTCGCACAGCTTAGTCAACTATGCCAGAGCCCATAGTAGCATGTGGCTGCACACGGAAGTTTCTAGCATGAAAGATCTTATGATCCCTTTGAGCCTGGGTGGCGGTCCGAAAAAAAACAGGCAAGTCCTGATAGACATCAGGTGCCTCAATCCACCCAGATGTGTGTTTAAGTTTCCACCTTAGATAAACCATTAAAATTATCAATCTCACATCTGTCATGGATATCACTCACCCAATCCACGTCTACTAGCATAGCATGGCATAATAAGCAAACGTAGAAGTAACTCCCAAAGGTTTCATAATAATACAGGTAATAGGTACTACCTCATCTACTTCCCATCCCACAATTTAATTAGATCCTAATCATGCAATGTGTGAGGATTGATCTAATGCAATAAAACATGGGTTGTAGAAAAGATATGATCAAAGTGTTACTTGCCTTGCTGATGATCCGCGAGACCTAGGGTTTCGAAGTAACAAGCGGCGCAATCCGGGTGATCTATCGCAGACAAACAACAAGCATACAATAAGTACTCATCTAATGCACAGGTAAAACTCGAACAAGAAAACGAAACAGATAGTTCAACTTAAGAACTCCGGTTGCAAAGAAAGAACGAACCGAACAAACGGCGGAAAACAAACGGTGGAAGAAAACAACTCGGTTCTAGCAAGTTGAAACTAGGTCAAATTTTACTGGGGCAAAAGCTTGCTCAAGTTGATTAGACAGAACGGTGGTTTCGAAACGAAACTCCAGGCGCTTGAATCACCCGATTCCGATAAACGAGCGAGAAGAAAGACTAGAACGAAGATCGGATCTGAGATCGCGATCGCGGAGTAAATCCGACAAAAAGAAAGAGAAGAACGGTTAAACGAACGGACGTTCGTTAACCTAGAAGAATCCGGTGATCACGTTCGTTAGGACGAACGGTCCGGCGAACGGTCCAAAGCAACTAAATCGGAAAAGAAAACGAATCCGATCTAGGGTTTCGGAGAAGAAAACCGAAACGAAAAACCGATCTAGAAAACGAATCAGAAGAGAAGAAAAGAATCGGAACGATTAGAAGAAAACGATCCGAGGAAAAGAGATGCGGGGCAACCTCCGGCGAGGTCTCCGGCGAGGGGCTCCGACGGCGGCAGCGTAGGGCGGCGGCGGCGTGGGCAAAGTGCGGCGGCGTGTAGGGCGCGGGGTGGGGTGCGGTGGAGGGCTTGGGGTTTGATTTGATGGGTTTAGAGGGGGGGTGTTGGGGTATTTATATTGGGGAGGGGAGGGGGTTTCTTGGGGTAGGGGACAAGAAATAGAGTAGGATTAGGAAAACGAAACAAAGGAAAGGGGGCTAAGAATCCTACTAGGATTCGTCTAAGAGCAAGAGGTGAGGCGGCGGCCTGCCTGCGCCTGGCTGGCGCCTAGCGCACGCGCGCGCAGGGGCTGGGGAGGCGGTGGCTGGCCTGGGCCTTGGCCCGGCTGGCCTGCGGTAAGTTTTTTTTTAAACGGTTCAGCGCGCAGAAAAAAAAACAAAAAGAAAACTAAACGGGCTTCGAAAAATCTAAAGTAAATTTTCCCCGACTCAAAATGAGTCGAACAAAATGAACTTTTCTCCGGACCTGAAATGCAATTTTTGAAAACGCGCATTTTTTCCTATCCAAATAAAATGCAAATAAAACTCCGGAAAACCAAAACTTGATCTATTTATTAAATCTTCATTTTTCCTCAATTTTGGGAAATTCATATTTATTCCCTCTCTCATATTTTTTTTTGATATCGGAAAAATTATTGAAGATGAAATAAATAAATCGAATGGTCCTCTTTTCAAATTTGAGAAAACTCTCAAATATGAAAATAACGAAATCTCCAACTCTCTCCGAAGGTCCTTGAGTTGCGTGAAATTTCTAGGATCAACCAAAATGCAAGAAAATATGCTATGCATGATGATCTAGTGTATAACATTCCAAATTGAAAATTTGGGATGTTACAAACCTACCCCCCTTAAGATGAATCTCGCCCTCGAGATTCGGGTTGGCTAGAAAATAGGTGAGGGTGGTCCTTGAGCAAATCTTCTTCTCTTTCCCAGGTGGCTTCATCCTCTGAATGGTGGTTCCACTGAACTTTGCAAAACTTGATAACCTTGCTACGGGTAACTCTGCTGGCATAATCGAGAATCTTGACTGGCTTCTCCTCATACGTTAAGTCATCCTTCAACTGAATTGCTTCAAGTGGCACTGTATCTCTTAGCGGTACCTCCGCCATTTCAGCGTGACATTTCTTCAGCTGAGAAACATGGAATACATCATGAACTCCCGACAGTCCCTCTGGTAATTCCAACTTATAAGCGACTTCTCCCATACGTTATACGGTCCAACGAAACGCGGTGCTAATTTTCCCTTAACTCCAAAGCGCTTAACTCCTCGAAGTGGGGATACTTGAAGATAAACTCTGTCTCCGGTTTCGTAAACTGTCTCCTTGCATTTAGAGTCTGCGTAGCTCTTCTGCCTGGACTGGGCTACCTTGAGCCTATCGCGAATCAACTTAACTTTCCGTTCAGACTCCTTAATCAAATCTGGTCCAAAGAATTGACGGTCTCCAACTTCGTAACTGTTGTCATGGGACGAAACTGTTATCTGATACGATACTCCTCGGAACTCCATGCAAACAAATGATCCTAGTCATGTATATCTTCGCCAACTTAGCACTGGTGTAAGTGGTCTTAACTGGAATGAAATGTGCTACCTTTGTCAAACGATCAACTACTACCCATATCGAATCGTAGCCTGCCTTTGTCCTGGGTAGTCCTGTGATAAAATCCATGCCTATCTTATCCCACTTCCATTCGGGTATCGGCAATGGTTGTAACAATCCTGCTGGCTTCTGATGCTCTGCTTTTACTCTCTGACATACGTCACAAACTGCTACATAGGCTGCAATATCCTTCTTCATTCCGGTCCACCAGAATGTTTTCTTCAAATCCAAATACATCTTGGTATTCCCTGGGTGAATCGAATATGGTGAATCATGTGCCTCCTGCAAAATCAACTTCCTGATCTCCGGGTCATTTGGCACATAAACACGGTCTTCAAACCATAGGGTGTCGTGCTCATCCTCACGAAATCCCTTTGCTTTTCCTTCGCTCAATTTCTCTTTTATAGCAGCAATCTCCTTGTCAGGTTTCTGAGCTTCTCTGATTTTATCCATCAATGTTGACTGAATCTCCAATGCTGCTACATAGCCTCTCGGAACTATTTCCAAACATAGCTCACGAAGGTTTTCTGCTAACTCCTTGGGTATTTTCCCCGTCATTAGAGTATTGACATGGCTCTTACGGCTCAATGCGTCAGCTACTACATTAGCTTTTCCGGGATGGTAATGCAATCTCATGTCATAATCCTTGATGAGCTCCAACTATCTCCTTTGTCGGAGGTTCAACTCCTTCTGCATGAAAATGTACTTCAAACTCTTGTGATCCGTGTACACCTCACAATGATTTCCAATGAGGAAATGTCTCCATGTCTTCAACGCATGCACTACGGCTGCTAACTCTAAATCATGCGTAGCGTAATTCAATTCGTGGGGCTTCAGTTGTCGTGAAGCATACGAAACAACTCTCCCTTCCTGCATAAGCACTGCTCCAAGTCCTCGACGTGAAGCGTCGCAATACACCTCATAATCCTTGGTCTGATCTGGCAAAATCAATACTGGTGAGGTAACCAAACGTTTCTTCAACTCCTGGAAACTAGCCTCACACTCCTTAGTCCATTTGAACTTAGCATCCTTCTTCAACAACTCAGTCATAGGCTTCGCAATCTTTGAGAAATTCTCAATAAATCTCCGGTAGTATCCTGCGAGTCCAAGAAAACTCCGGATCTCTCCAACTGTCGTTGGTGATTCCCATTCAGTTACGGTTTCAACCTTAGTGGGGTCAACTGCTATACCTTCTCCGGATATAACGTGTCCGAGGAATCCAACTTCCTTCAACCAAAACTCACATTTGCTGAATTTGGCGTATAACTGATGGTCCCTTATTTCTCCAAAACCAAACGCAAATGTTCCTTATGCTCCTCTTCATTCTTTGAATAAACCAGGATGTCATCAATGAACACTACGACGAACTTATCCAAAAACTCCATAAACACTTTGTTCATCAGGTTCATAAAATAGGCGGGCGCGTTAGTCAATCCAAATGACATAACGGTATACTCATACAGTCCATATCTCGTGGTGAATGCTGTCTTAGGTATGTCCTGCTCTCGAATCTTCAATTGATGGTACCCTGATCGCAAATCGATCTTGGAAAACACTTTAGCTCCTTGCAGCCGATCATACAGATCGTTGATCATTGGCAGTGGGTACTTGTTCTTGATGGTTACTTCATTCAATCCCCGATAATCTACAACCATCCTTAATGATCCATCCTTCTTTTCCACTAGAAGTACGGGTGATCCCCAAGGCGAAGAACTTGGGCGAATGTAACCTTTATCCAATAGCTCCTTAATCTGATTCTTAATTTCCACCAAATCCTTTGCTGGCATCCGGTATGGTCGCTTCGATATTGGGCCTGTACCTGGCAATAGCTCAATTAAGAACTCTATGTCTCTATCCGGTGGCATGCCTGGTAATTCCTCAGGAAATACATCAGGAAAATCCTTTACCACTGGTACTTCTTCTTGCACAACTCCTGTTAGGCAGTTTACTTGTGTCCTGTTTGGCACATGCCGGGATACATACTTGATCCTTCTCCCTTCTGGTGTGGTAAGCAAAATTGACTTACTAGCACACTCAATATTCCCTTTATACTTTGATAACCAATCCATGCCTAATATCACATCCAGTCCTTGAGATTCCAATACTATTAGGTCTGAGGGAAAATCATAGTTACCAATCCTTAATGGTAACTGGGATCACGT
This sequence comes from Triticum urartu, assembly GCF_003073215.2. Lineage (NCBI taxonomy): Eukaryota > Viridiplantae > Streptophyta > Magnoliopsida > Poales > Poaceae > Triticum > Triticum urartu. Next base: position 260,007,002 of record NC_053023.1, read on the forward strand.
CTCGGAGGCATCTGAGGGTTTTAGAAAAGACGAGAATTGAGAATAGAGTGAGGTCTAAAGAGAAAACACTACCCCAATGCACATGAGCAAATGCACACAAAATCACTTCATTCAATCAAACAAGGGCTTACAAACGGTCTAACTATCGCAAAAGTGCTCGAACTATTGTGTTTACATGGGGGAATACTACTACTATCTGGTGGTCATCTAGAAATTTGAATCGGTGGAAGACTCCATGATATCTGCTCCAGCTTCGTCTTCAAAGTCGGGTTCACTTGGATCCGAATCGGTGTCGTCGATGATGATGTAGTTGTCCGGACATGCGACGTACTTGTCTTCCTTCCTGGATGCTAACTTCCTCTTGAGTTCTTCAATCTCCTGCTTAAGATCGCCATTGTGTCTTGCTAGAGCTACGATCTCGTCCATGTAGTCCTTGCGTGTAGACTTCAGTTCTCCTTCTAGCTCGATGATCCTTGCCTTCGCATTCTTCAACTCTTTCATGTCATTGCACATCTGGTTCTCGTGGCGTCGAATGTGCTGGTTTAACTCCTGGATGAATGATGCAATAGATCTATCCTTCTTGGTGCTGACTAACTCCCATTGCTCATCTCGGCGTCCGCAAATCTGGTAGATTGTGTCCTTGAGGTCTTCTTGATAAACTTCTCCAATGCGTCCTATGGTGATATGAGCTGCCATGCTCCTTCCAAGACTCCCGGTTGGTGCATTGAAAACGCTATCTATGGGCTTCGTGATTGGCGTGAATATCCTTCCCGGAACATGAGCTTGAATCTTCCAGCGCTCCTCTTCAGGCAGAGTGGCGTTGAAGGTTCCCGTGAAGCTTGGCAATCCAATGTTCAGGTACTTGGTGACTTTCTTCAGGTGAAATCCAAAAGGTGTGCCTTCATCCGGTTGAGCGTACTTAATCTTCGCGTTCGTCATCCTAAAGGAGTAGAAAAGATGAGGAGTTTAGAAAATGAGAAGAGAATGGTGACCTATGGCTTTAACTTAGTGGTCGTGTCTTACAGTCAGCGTCTTCTCTGATACCATCTCTGTGGCGACCCGATCCGAAGGGATCAAGTCTACTGTGCTCCGGTGTCATCCCTGGATCAGTAATGCTGACACCACACAGTACATCGAAGGATTTATAGCAGAGTGGCAATCACACACTTATTACATCGTTGTCTCAGAGAGAACTTATTACAATAAAAATGGCTTAAGGCCATCTAGTGTCGATAACAGCGGAAGACTTGGAAGATAAATGGGTCCATCAACTCCAGCGGCATCACTGAGTATAGAACCACGACCTAAAGGCACTTTACTCGTCGTCTGAAAAGTCTGCAACATGAGAAGTTGCAGCCCGAAAACGGGTCAGCACATGGAATATGCTGGCAAAGTAACACATAGAGAGTAATGGAATGAACAGCTATACTATATGCATATATGGCTGGTGGAAAGCTCTATGGTTACAGTTTTGCGTAAAGCCAATTTTTCCCTACTGCAAAGGAATAAATTTATTTAACTATCATGGTGGTTGTGAAACATCGAGAATGGTTGACAGCATTCTCAATCCCATTAAAAGTAATTAAAACCCAACAACATTAATTAGAAGTAACATGTTGAGATTCACTTGATATTCAAGTACTAGATACTCAAGTTGTCCATAACCGGGGACACGGCTAATCATGATTAGTTTATACACTCTGCAAAGGTTTGCGCACTTTTCCCCACAAGACTCGATCGCCTCCGTTTGGTTTCTCGCACTGCAGGGTGTTTGAGAAGACGGATGACCGAGACACAGTCTTTCAGAAGTGCTAGCACCTTACATGTGGGTAGACCGGTACACCTACTTTCCCCTACATCTGCTAGTCTACCCGTAAGAGTTCGCACAGCTTAGTCAACTATGCCAGAGCCCATAGTAGCATGTGGCTGCACACGGAAGTTTCTAGCATGAAAGATCTTATGATCCCTTTGAGCCTGGGTGGCGGTCCGAAAAAAAACAGGCAAGTCCTGATAGACATCAGGTGCCTCAATCCACCCAGATGTGTGTTTAAGTTGCCACCTTAGATAAACCATTAAAATTATCAATCTCACATCTGTCATGGATATCACTCACCCAATCCACTCTACTAGCATAGCATGGCATAATAAGAAAACGTAGAAGTAACTCCCAAAGGTTTCATAATAATACAGGTAATAGGTACTACCTCATATACTTCCCATCCCACAATTTAATTAGATCCTAATCATGCAATGTGTGAGGATTGATCTAATGCAATAAAACATGGGTTGTAGAAAAGATATGATCAAAGTGTTACTTGCCTTGCTGATGATCCGCGAGACCTAGGGTTTCGAAGTAACAAGCGGCGCAATCCGGGTGATCTATCGCAGACAAACAACAAGCATACAATAAGTACTCATCTAATGCACAGGTAAAACTCGAACAAGAAAACGAACCAGATAGTTCAACTTAAGAACTCCGGTTGCAAAGAAAGAACGAACCGAACAAACGGCGGAAAACAAACGGCGGAAGAAAACAACTCGGTTCTAGCAAGTTGAAACTAGGTCAAATTTTACCGGGGCAAAAGCTTGTTCAAGTTGATTAGACGGAACGGCGGTTTCGAAACGAAACTCCAGGCGCTTGAATCACCCGATTCTGATAAACGAGCGAGAAGAAAGACTAGAACGAAGATCGGATCTGAGATCGCGATCGCGGAGTAAATCCAACGAAAAGAAAGAGAAGAACGGTTAAACGAACGGACGTTCGTTAACCTAGAAGAATCCGGTGATCACGTTCGTTAGGACGAACGGTCCGGCGAACGGTCCAAAGCAACTAAATCGGAAAAGAAAACGAATCCGATCTAGGGCTTCGGAGAAGACAACCGAAACGAAAAACCGATCTAGAAAACGAATCAGAATAGAAGAAAAGAATCGGAATGATTAGAAGAAAACAATCCGAGGAAAAGAGACGCGGGGCAACCTCCGGCGAGGTCTCCGGCAAGGGGCTCCGGCGGCGGCGTGGGCAAAGTGAGGCGGCGTGTAGGGCGCGGGGTGGGGTGCGGTGGAGGGCTTGGGGTTTGATTTGATGGGTTTAGAGGGGGGGTGTTGGGGTATTTATATTGGGGAGGGGAGGGGGTTTCTTGGGGTAGGGGACAAGAAATAGAGTAGGATTAGGAAAACGAAACAAAGGAAAGGGGGCTAAGAATCCTACTAGGATTCGGCTAAGAGCAAGAGGCGAGGCGGCGGCCTGCCTGCGCCTGGCTGGCGCCTAGCGCACGCGCGCGCAGGGGCTGGGGAGGCGGTGGCTGGCCTGGGCCTTGGCCCGGCTGGCCTGCGGTAAGTTTTTTTTAAACGGTTCAGCGTGCAGAAAAAAAAACAAAAAGAAAACTAAACGGGCTTTGAAAAATCTAAAGTAAATTTTCCCCGACTCCTAAAAATGAGTCGAACAAAATGAACTTTTCTCTGGACCTAAAATGCAATTTTTGAAAACGCACATTTTTTCCTATCCAAATAAAATGCAAATAAAACTCCGGAAAACCAAAACTTGATCTATTTATTAAATCTTCATTTTTCCTCAATTTTGGGAAAGTCATATTTATTCCCTCTCTCATATTTTTTTTGATATCGAAAAAATTATTGAAGATGAAATAAATAAATCGAATGGTCCTCTTTTCAAATTTGAGAAAACTCTCAAATATGAAAATAACGAAATCTCCAACTCTCTCCGAAGGTCCTTGAGTTGCGTGAAATTTCTAGGATCAACCAAAATGCAAGAAAATATGCTATGCATGATGATCTAGTGTATAACATTCCAAATTGAAAATTTGGGATGTTACAAACCCTTTCGGGGTACGGCGCCTCGAGATAGGCAAGCAGACGTGAGGTAAATTGTAGTAGATTGATAGATCAAACGCCAAATAAAATAAATAAAGATAACACGCAGCAAGGTATTTTTGTATTTTTTGGCTTAATAGATCTGAATAAAAATGAAAAGTAAAAGTAGACCGCAAGGCAAATATATGAGAAAGAAGACCCGGGGCGTAGGTTTCGCTAGTGGCTTCTCTCGAGAAAAATAGCAAACAGTGGGTAAACAAATTACTGTTGGGCAATTGATAGAACTTCAAATAATTATGACGATATCCAGGCAGTGATCATTACATAGGCATCACGTCCAAGATTAGTAAACCGACTCCTGCCTGTATCTACTACTATTACTCCACACATCATCCGCTATCCAGCATGCATCTAGTGTATTAAGTTCATGGGAAAACGGAGTAATGCAATAAGAACGATGACATGATGTAGAAAAGATCCGTTTATCTATATGGCGGTAAATATAGATCTCGTCTTTTTATCCTTAGTAGCAATGATAGATACATGTCGGTTCCCTTTCTGTCACTGGGATCAAGCACCGTAAGATCAAACCCACTACCGGGCACGTCTTCCCATTGCAAGATAAATAGATCAAGTTGGCCAAACAAAACCCGAATATCGGAGAAGAAATACGAGGCTATAAGAGATCATGCATAAAAGAGATCAAAGAAACTCAAATACTTTCATGGATATAAAAACATAGATCGGATCATACCCGAAGTTCATCGATCCCAAAAAACACTACGCAAAAGAGTTACATCATATGGATCTCCAAGAGACCATTGTATTGAGAATCAAGAGAGAGAGAGAGAGAGAGAGATGAAACCATCTAGCTACTAACTACGGACCCGAAGGTCTACAAAGAACTACTCACGCATCATCAGAGAGGCACCAATGGAGGTGGTGAACCCCATCCGAGATGGTGTTTAGATTGGATCTGGTGGTTCTGGACTCTGCGGGGGCTGGATGAATATCTCGTCGACTCCCCTAGGGTTCTGGTATTTTTGTGGTATTTATAGAGCAAAGAGGCGGTCCAGGGGGCACCCGAGGTGGGCACAACCCACCAGGGTGCGCCTGGGCCTCCTGGCGCGCCTTGGTGGGTTGTGCCCCCCTCGGGGCACCCCTAGGTGCAGCCAGGGCCCATTGCCTTCCTTCTGGCCCATAAAAAATCTCCATAAAGTTTCATGGCATTTGGACTCCGTTTGATATTGATTTTCCGCGATGTAAAAAACATGGAAAAACAACAACTGTCACTTGGCACTATGAATAGGTTAGTACCCAAAAAATTATTTAAAATGACTATAAAATGATTATAGAACATCCAAGGTTGATAATAAAACAGCATGGAACAATCAAAAATTATAGATACTTTGGAGACGTATCAATCCCCAAGCATAGTTGCTTGGATATTCCTTGAATATTACCTTGAGATGCCTTGGGAATCCCCAAGCTTAGGGTGTTGTCACTCCTTATTCTCCTCATATCCATATCTCACCCAAAACGTGAAAACTTCAATCACACAAAACTTAACGGAACTTCATGAGATAGGTTAGTATATAAAGAGAAAACCTTTTCACTTTGGTACTATCAAAGACAAGATTCATAATTGTTTCCACACAATTCCTACTGTAGCATATCATTCCCACAATTTATATTGAGCAATACAAGCCATAGAAACTAGAAAACAAGCAAACTATGCATTGAAAACAGAATCTGTCAAAAACAGAACAGTCTGTAGTAATTTGTACTCCAACCATACTCTTGTTACTCCAAAAATTCTAAAAAGTTAGCAACATAGGGAATTTGTATATATCTCGCCTGTAAAAAATTCAGATCAAAATCACGTTTCAGTGAATTTTCAAAATTCTTGGACTGAGCGCAAAAGGTTCTGTTTTTGGATAGAATCATGTCAACTATCATCCACACTATCCCAAAGTATTTACTTGGCACTTTATTGAAACAAAAGCAATAAAACATGATTGCTACAGTAGCATAATCATGTGAACACACAAAAACAGTAGGTAAAAGTTTTGGGTTGTCTCCCAACAAGCACTTTTATTGAATGCCTTTTAGCTAGGCATGATGATTTCAATGATACTTGCATAAAAGATAAGAATTGAAACACAAAGATAGCATCATGAAGCACATGGCAAGCACATTTAAGTCTAACCCACTTCCTACGCATAGAGATTTTGCGATCAAATAATTTATGGGAACACATAGAGAGGAAACTTGATATTATTGCAATTCCTACAAGCATAAGTTCCACCCTCATAATAATTTTCAGTAGCATGATGACAAAATTCAACAATATAACCATCACATAAAGCATTCTTTTCATGATCCAAAAGCATAGAAATTTTGTTACTCTCCACATAAGAAACTTTATTCTCATCAATAGTAGTGGGAGCAAACTCAACAAAATAACTATCATATGATTGAAAATTAAGATCATGATGAAAAGTTTCATGGTTATCATTATTCAATATAACATACATGTCATCACCATAATCATCATAGATAGGAACTTTTTTTTCATAATCAATTGAAACCTCTTCCAAAATAGTGGATTCATCATTAAATAAAGTCACGACCTCTCCAAATCCACTTTCATGCATCAATATAATCATCATAAATATAGGAGGCATGCAATCATTATAACAAATGTGCACATCACATCTTGGGGGACTAAAAATATCATCTTCATCAAACATAGCATCCCCAAGCTTATGGCTTTTCATATCATTAGCATGATGGATATTCAAAGAATTCATACTAACAACATTGCAATCATGCTTATCATTTATACCAAACATTCTATTGAATTCTTATTATATCAATTGAGCACAATTTTCCTTTCCATCATTTTCACGAAAGACATTATAAAGATAAAGAACAACCCAAGGTAATCCAACCTCCATTTTTTTGTAGTTTTCTATTATAAAACCAAACTAGTGATAAAACAAGAAACTAAAAGATTCGATTGCAAGATCTAAATATATACCTTCATGCACTCACGTCCCCGGCAACGGCACTAAAAAAGAGCTTCGTTGACGGGATGTGAGTTTCGCTTACCTAACCTCCCCAGCAACGGCGCCAGAAAAGAGCTTGATGTCTACTATGCAACTTTATTCTTGTGGACACGTGTTGGGCCTCCAAGCATAGAGTTTTTTAGGACAGTAGCAATTTTCCCTCGAGTGTATGACTAAGGTTTATCAATCCGTGGGAGGCATAGGATAAAGATGGGCTCTCTCAAACAACCCTGCAACCAAATAATAGAAAGTCTCTTGTGTCCCCAACACACCAAATACAATGGTAATCTGTATAGGTGCACTAGTTCGGCGAAGAGATGGTGATACAATTGTAATATGGATAGTAGATATTGATTTTTTAATAATAACAATAAAAAACAGCAAGGTAGCAACTCATAAAACGGAGCACAAACGGTATTGCAATGCTTGAAAATGAGGCCTAGGGTGTAACATCCCAAATTTTCAATTTGGAATGTTATACACTAGATCATCATTGCATATCATATTTTATTGCATTCTAGTTGATCCTAGAAATTCTACGCAACTCAAGGACCCTTGGAGAGAGTTGGGGATTTCGTTATTTTCATATTTTGAGTTTTCTCAAATTTTGAAAATAGGATCATTTGATTTTATTTATTTTATCTTCAATTATTTCTATTACAAAAATATGAGAGGGAATAAAATGACTTTCCCAAAATAAAGAAATATTGAGGATTTAATAAAAATCAAATAAGATTTTATTTTGGTTTTATTTGCTATTTTATTTGTATTAGGAAAAAATGCGTGTTTTTCAAATTTGCATTTAGGCCCCAAATAAATGTTCATCCTGTGCGGCTTGATTTTAGAAGCCGGGGAAAATTTATTTCGCGATTTTTGGAGTCTGTTTAGTATAACTTTTGTTTTTTCTGAGCGTAATTATTTATAAAAAAAAGTCGAACCGCCTTACCGGGCCGTGCCCGACCTGGACTCCTGGCCCGGCCAGCTTTATAAGCCGGGGGAGCCCAGCCCAAGCCGCCCCAACCCTAGCGCCTCCCCGCCCCTGACGCCGCCGCTGCCGCCTCGCCTCGCCTCGCGCGCCGCGCCGCCGCACCGCCGCCCCACCGCCGCACCGCCCCACGCCACCGCGGAGCCGCCGCCGCCGACCCCACCGCCCACCGGAGCCGCCGCCTCGCCGGAGGTTGACCCCGCCCCGCCGGTAGTTTTCCTCGAGAAAACCATTCGGTTTTCCGTCTGGTTTTTTCGGGTTTTTTAGATTATTTTTTAGATAGATCGGTTTTTTTGGTTTAGTTATTTAGCGAACGTTCGCTCGTTCATTCGTTTTAATGAACGTGTTCATCGTTTAGATCCAGATAACGAACATTCGTTCGTTAATCTGTTCGTCGTTTTTCTTTTTCTCGGATTAAATCCGCGATTTTTCTGATCGCGGTTCCTGATCCGATTTTCGTTTTAGTCTAACTTTTCGCTCGTTTATCGGAATCAGGCGATTCAAGCGCCTGGAGTTTCGTCTCGAAACCCTCTTTCCGTTTAACCAACTCAAACAAGTTTTTACCACTGTAAAAATTGCCCTAGATCCAGAAATAGTAATCAAAGCCTGTTTATTTTGCCATTTGTCTTTCGTTGTTTCGTTCGATTTGATTTCTTTTGCCAACCGGAGTTCTTAAGTTGAACTTTTTGGTTAGATCTCTTATTTGAGTGTTACCTGTGCATTATTTGAGTACTTAGTGTATGCTTGTTTGTTTGCGATAGAGTACCCGGAGTGCGCCGCTTGCTACTTCGAATCGCTAGGTTTTGCGGATCATCAGCAAGGCAAGTAACACTTTGATCATATCTCCTACTACCCAGTTTTATTGCATTAGATCAATCCTCACACATTGCATTGTTTAGGATCTAATTAAATTGTGGGTGGGAGGTAGTTGAGGTAGTACCTATTACCTGTTTATTTTCAAACCTTTGGGAGTTACTTCTACGTTTGCTTATTATGCCATGCTATGCTAGTAGACGTGGATTGGGTGAGTGTATCCATGACAGATGTGAGATTATTAATTAATGGTTTATCTAAGGTGGCAACCTAAACACACATCTGGGTGTATTGAGGCACTTGGGTATTCCAGCAATTGCCTGTTTTCTCTTGGACCGCCACCCAGGCCCAAAGGGATCATGAGATTATTCATGCTAGAAACTTCTGTGTGCAGCCACAAGCTACTATGGGCTCTAGCATAGTTGATTAAGTTGTGCGAACTCTTACAGTGGTAGACTAGCAGATGTAGGGGAAATTAGGTGTAACGGTCTACCCGATCGTAAGGTGCTAGCGCTTCTAAAAGACTATGTCCCGGTCATCCGTTTCTCAAACACCATGTAGTGCGAGGAACCAAACGGAGGCGACCGAGTCTTGTGGGGAAAAGTGCGCAAACCTCTGCAGAGTGTATAAACTAATCATGGTTAGCCGTGTCCCCGGTTATGGACATCTTGAGTATCTAGTACCTGGATTATCATGTGAATCTCATCATGTTACTCAAAAAATTAATTTTGTTGGGTTATGTTTAATGATGATGCTTAATTGGGATTGAGAATGCTATCAACCATTCTCGATGTTTAACAACTACCATGATAGTTATATAAAATCTATTCCTTTGTAGTAGGGAAAAATTGGCTTTATGCAAAACTGTAACCATAGAGCTTTCCACCAGCCAAATATGCATATAGAATAGACTATTTCATTCCATTACTCTCTATGTGTTACTTTGCCAGCATATTCCATGTGCTGACCCGTTTCGGGCTGCAACGTTAATGTTGCAGACTTTTCGGACGACAATTAAGGTGCTTTTAGGTCGTGGTTCTATACTCAGTGATTTCGTTGGAGTTGATGGACTCACTTATCTTCCAAGCCTTCCATTGTTATCGCTATTAGATGGCCTTAAGCCATATTTATTGTAATAAGTTCTTTTTTGAGACACTCGATGTAATAAGTGTGTGATTGCTACTCTGTTATAAATCCTTCATGTACTGTGTGGTGTCAGCATTACTGATCCAGGGATGACACCTGAGCATAGAGATTGGACCATTTGAGGTCTGGTCGCTACAAGATGGTATCAGAGCACACGCTGACTGTAGGACACGACCACTAAGCTAAGGACCTAGATCACTACTCACTCTCTTCTCTTTCTGATTCCTCATCTTTTCTACTCTTTTAGGATGGCGGATGCAAGGAACAAGTTCACGCAACGGGATGAAGATACACCCTTTGGACGCCACTTGAAGGAAGTCACTAGATACCTGAACATAGGAGTACCAAGCATCACCGGAACCTACAACGCCACTTTACCTAAAGAAGAGCGCTGGATGATTCAAGTTCAAGTTCCAGGAAGGACGTTCATGCCAGTCACTGAGCCCATAGAGTTTTCATTTGATGCACCAACTTGGAATCTACGAAAGAGCATGGCAACTCACATCGCCATGGGACGCATTGGAGAAGTTTACCGCAATGATCTCAAGGATACTATCTACCAGATTTGTGGGCGTCGAGATGAGCACTGGGAGATGATCAGTACCAGGAAGGATAGATCAATCACAGCTTTTATCCAGGAGTTAAACCAACACATTTGACTTCAGGAGAACCATGTGTGCGCCGACATGATAGATCTGAAGAAGGCAAAGACAAGAATCAAGGAACTGGAGGAGGAACTCAAGGCTACACGTGAATATTATGAAGAGGAAATCAAAGTATTAGTGGAAAGGAATGACGATCTGATCAAGAAGATTGGAATATTCATGGGAGGCCCTAAACTAGTGGAAGAAGATGAAGAACCCAAGGAGATTCGCCTGGAAGACTACATCATCATCGACGACACCGACTCGGATCCAGACGATAGCGATGATGACTATGTTGATGAAGCTGGAGCAGATATCATGGAGTTTGCAACCGAAGAATACTTCTAGTAGACCACCCCAACAGTAGTAGTAGTCCACCATGTAAATATAGTAGTCCGAGCACTTTTGCGATAGTTAGATCGATTGTATGCCTTTGTTTGATTGATTGAATGAAGTGAATTGTTTGCTTTTGCCTCATGTGCATATGGGTAGTGTTTTGTCCTTAGACCCCTCTCTATTCTTAAATCTCATCTTTTCTAAACCCTCAGATGCCTCCGAGACGTGACCCCAGATTTACCTTCCCACCGGAGCTCACCCAGTTGATCTAGCAGCAGAACACATTAATGCAGTTGCTAGTCCAGAATCAGAATCAGGGAAACAACAACAACAACCCACCACCACCACCTGTTGATCACTTAGCCTGTTTTCTTAGGCTAAATCCACCGGTGTTTTCCAGTAGCACCGAACCGATAGTAGCAGATGATTGGCTCCGCAAGACAGCAAGGGAGTTGACCACGGTGGGATGCATGGATGCGGAAAAGGTGAAGTTTGCCGCACATCAGCTTGAAGGACCCGCAACATCATGGTGGGAGAATTTCACAGCCACTTTCCCTGTCGACACTGTCACATGGGACCAGTTTTAGCAGGCTTTTCGTACTGCCCATGTTTCAGCAGGAGCTATGGCCATGAAGAAGCGAGAGTTTTGCACCTTGCGCCAAGGAGGAAGGACAGTTGGCCAGTATGTGGAGGACTTTAGTAAATTAGCACGTTATGCCCCAGATGACGTTGCTACAGATGCAGCTAAGTAGGAGAAATTTCTGGAAGGACTAAATGATGAGTTGAGCATGCAGTTGATGGTAGCAACCTTCAACAATTACCAGGAGTTGGTAGATCATGCTCTCATGATTGAAGGGAAGCAGCAGCAGATTGAGAATCGCAAGAGGAAGTATGGACAAGGGAAGTACAATTCAGGAGCTCAGCAGAAGCCATGTTTTACCCCTAGACCGGGAGGACATTTTCAGCATACCCATGGAGGAGGTAGCTCGCATAATCACAATGGCACCAAGAATGGTAATGGGAATGGAGGAAGCCACGGCCGGAACCGCACCAACCCATCGACCCCAGCCAAGAGAGACCTGAGCCAAGTCACTTGTTTTAAGTGCCAGAAGACCGGATATTATGCCAATGACTGTCCTGAATCACAGAATGGTAATGGCAATGGAAGCTCTGGGAAGAAGCCGAACCCTTTCAACAGGGGACAGGTGAACCACGTTAACGTGGAGGAGGTTGAAGAGCAGCCAGATGCAGTAATCGGTAAGTTTTTGGTTAAGTCATTTACTGCACTCGTTCTTTTTGATACTGGTGCATCGCATTCATACATATCAAGGGGATTTTTGGATAAGTATAACCTGCCCACCAAAGTTCTTAGAACACCTATGTTAATAAGCTCACCATGAGCGGAGTACATGGCTAGCAAGGGATGTTTTCAAGTGCCATTGAGTATAGGTAGGCATGTGTTTCCCATGGATTTGATCATTTTGGAATCACAAGGTTTGGATGTAATTCTGGGTATGGATTGGCTATCGATGTATGGAGGAAACATCGATTGCACCAGTAAGTCGATCTTGCTTACCACCCCAGAAGGAAGAAGGATCAAGTATGTATCCCGGCATGTGCCTAAAAGGACTCAAGTAAATTGTTTAACAGGAGTTGTGCAGGAGGAAGTACCAGTAGTGAAGGATTTCCCTGATGTATTTCCAGAAGAGTTGCCAGGCATGCCACCAGATAGAGATATTGAGTTTTTGATTGAGCTTTTGCCAGGCACAGGGCCAATATCAAAGAGACCATATAGGATGCCCGCAAAAAGATTTGGTGGAGATTAAGAAGCAGATTAAGGAGTTACTAGATAAAGGATATATTCGCCCAAGTTCTTCACCTTGGGGATCACCGGTACTTCTAGTGGAGAAGAAGGATGGATCGTTAAGGATGGTTGTTGATTATCAAGGATTGAATGAAGTAACCATCAAGAACAAATACCCATTACCGATGATCAATGATCTGTTTGATCGATTGCAAGGGGCTAAGGTATTTTCCAAGATCGATCTGCGGTCAGGATACCACCAGCTGAAGATTCGAGAACAGGATATACCTAAGACGGCTTTTACCACTAGGTATGGGCTGTACGAATATACCGTTATGTCATTTGGTCTGACTAACGCACCTGCATATTTTATGAACATGATGAACAAAGTGTTTATGGAGTTTTTGGATAAGTTCGTCATAGTGTTCATTGATGATATCCTGGTTTACTCGAAGAATGAAGAGGAGCATAAGGAGCATTTGCATTTGGTACTTGGAAAGCTCAGAGAACATCAATTATATGCCAAATTTAGCAAATGTGAGTTTTGGTTGAAATAAGTTGGATTTCTCGGACACGTTATATCCGGAGAAGGTATAGCAGTAGATCCCACTAAAGTAGATATTGTGACCAATTGGGAAGCCCCAACAACAGTTGGGAGATCCGGAGTTTTCTTGGACTCGCAGGATACTACCGGAGGTTTATTGAGAATTTCTCAAAGATTGCGAAGCCTATGACAGAGTTGTTGAAAAAGGATACCAAGTTCATATGGACTGAGAAATGTGAGGCTAGTTTCCAGGAGTTAAAGAAACGTTTTCTTACCTCACCAGTACTGATTTTGCCAGATCAGACCAAGGATTATGAGGTGTATTGCGACGCTTCACGTCGAGGACTTGGAGCAGTGCTTATGCAGGAAGGAAGAGTGGTTTCCTATGCCTCACGACAGCTTAAGCCCCATGAGTTGAATTATGCTACGCATGATTTGGAGTTAGCAGCCATAGTGCATGCATTGAAGCATTGGAGACATTTTCTCATTGGAAACCATTGTGAAATATACACGGATCACAAGAGCTTGAAGTATATTTTCACACAGAAGGAGTTGAATCTCAGGCAAAGGAGATGGTTGGAACTCATCAAGGATTATGATATGAGATTGCATTATCACCCCGGAAAGGCTAACGTAGTAGCTGACGCGTTGAGCCGTAAGAGCCATGTCAACACCCTAATGACGAGAGATTTACCAAGGGAGTTGGCCGAAAATCTTCGTGACCTATGTTTGGAGATAGTCCCGAGAGGCTATGTAGCAGCATTGGAGATTCAGTCTACTTTGATGGATAAGATCAGAGAAGCCCAAAAGACTGACAAGGAGATTGCCTCTATTAAGGAGAAAATGAGCAAAGGAAAAGCTAAGGGATTTCATGAGGATGAGCACGATACCTTATGGTTTGAAGACCGCGTCTATGTACCAAATGATTCGGAGATCAGGAAGTTAATTTTACAAGAGGCCCATGACTCACCATATTCGATTCACCCAGGAAATACCAAGATGTATTTGGATTTGAAGGATATTTTTTGGTGGACCGGAATGAAGAAGGATATTGCAGAGTATGTAGCAGTTTGTGATGTATGTCAGAGAGTAAAGGCAGAGCATCAGAAGCCAGCCGGATTGCTACAGCCATTGCCGATACCCGAATGGAAGTGGGATAAGCTAGGCATGGATTTTATTACAGGATTGCCCAAAACATGTTCAGGCTATGACTCGATATGGGTTGTAGTCGATCGTTTGACAAAGGTAGCTCATTTCATTCCAGTGAAGACTACCTATACCAGTGCAAAGTTGGCAAAGATATACATGACTAGAATCGTTTGTCTGCATGGAGTTCCAAGGAGCATAGTATCAGATAGAGGAACCCAATTTACCTCAAAGTTCTGGAATCAGTTGCATGAAACTTTGGGTACCAGACTGGAATTTAGCACAGCTTTCCACCTGCAGACAGATGGACAGACCGAGAGAGTCAATCAGATTTTGGAGGATATGCTAAGAGCTTGTGCGCTAGATTACGGATCTAGTTGGGACGAGAATTTGCCATATGCAGATTTCTCTTACAACAACAGTTATCAATCCAGTTTAAAGATGGCCCCTTTCGAAGCCTTGTACGGAAGGAGGTGCAAGACCCCATTGTCTTGGGATGAAGTTGGAGACCGCCAGTTGTTTGGACCGGATCTGATAAAGGAGTCTGAACAGAAAGTGAAATTGATTCGCGATAGGCTCAAGGTAGCTCAATCCAGGCAGAAGAGTTATGCAGATTCTAAATGCAAGGAGACAGTTTACAAAGTCGGAGACCGAGTTTATCTTCGAGTATCACCACTTCGAGGAGTTAAGCGCTTTGGAGTTAAGGGTAAGTTAGCGCTACGTTTTATAGGCCCATATAAAGTTTTGGAGCGTATGGGAGAAGTAGCCTATAAGTTGGTATTGCCCGAAGGATTGTCAGGAGTACACGGCGTGTTCCACGTATCCCAGTTGAAGAAGTGCCATGCAGAGATGGCTGATATACCGCTAAGAGATACAGTACCACTAGAAGCAATTCAGTTGGACAGTGATTTGACCTATGAGGAGAAACCAGTCAAGATTTTAGAGTATGCCAGTCGAGTCACCCGCAGCAAGGTTATCAAGTTTTGCAAGGTTCAGTGGAGCCACCACACGGAGGATGAAGCCACCTGGGAACGAGAGGAGGAATTGCTGAAGGACCACCCTCACCTATTTTCTAGCCAACCCGAATCTCGAGGGCGAGATTCATCTTAAGGGGGGTAGGTTTGTAACATCCCAAATTTTCAATTTGGAATGTTATACACTAGATCATCATTGCATATCATATTTTATTGCATTCTGGTTGATCCTAGAAATTCTACGCAACTCAAGGACCCTTGGAGAGAGTTGGGGATTTCATTATTTTCATATTTGAGTTTTCTCAAATTTTGAAAATAGGATCATTTGATTTTATTTATTTTATCTTCAGTTATTTCTATTAAAAAAATATGAGAGAGGGAATAAAATGACTTTCCCAAAATAAAGAAATATTGAGGATTTAATTTAAAAATCAAATAAGATTTTATTTTGGTTTTATTTCCTATTTTATTTGTATTAGGGAAAATGCGCGTTTTTTGAAATTTGCATTTAGGCCCCAAATAAATGTTCATCCTATGCGGCTTGATTTTAGAAGCCGGGGAAAATTTATTTCGGAATTTTTGGAGTCCGTTTAGTATTCCTTTTGTTTTTTTTCTGAACGTAATTATTTTAAAAAAAGTTGAACCGCCTTACCGGGCCGTGTCCGACCTGGACTCCCGCCCCGCCCCTGACGCCGCCGCCGCCTCGCCTCACGCGCCCCGCCGCCGCGCTGCCCCACGCCGCCGCGGAGCCGCCGCCGCCGACCCCGCCCCCCGCCGGAGCCGCCGCCTTGCCGGAGATTGACCCCGCCCCGCCGGCGGTTTTCCTCGAGAAAACCGTTCGGTTTTCCGTCCGGTTTTTTTTTGGTTTTTTTTTAGATTCGTTTTTTAGATAGATCGGTTTTTTCAGTTTAGTTATTTAGCGAGCGTTCGCTCGTTCGTTCGTTTTAACGAACGCGTTCATCGTTTAGATCCAGATAACGAACATTCGTTCGTTAATCTGTTCGTCGTTTTTCTTTTTCTCGGATTAAATCCGCGATTTTTCTGATCGCGGTTCCTGATCCGATTTTCGTTTTAGTCTAACTTTTCACTCGTTTATCGGAATCAGGCGATTCAAGCGCCTGGAGTTTCGTCTCGAAACCCTCTTTCCGTTTAACGAACTCATACAAGTTTTTGCCACTGTAAAAATGGCCCTAGATCCAGAAATAGTAATCGAAGCATGTTTCTTTTGCCATTTGTCTTTCGTTGTTTCGTTCGATTTGATTTCTTTTGCCAACTGGAGTTCTTAAATTGAACTTTCTGGTTAGATCTCTTATTTGAGTTTTACCTGTGCATTAGTTGAGTACTTCTTGTATGCTTGTTTGTTTGCGATAGAGTACCCGGAGTGCGCCGCTTGCTACTCGAATCGCTAGGTTTTGCGGATCATCAGCAAGGCAAGTAACACTTTGATCATATCTCCTACTACCCAGTTTTATTGCATTAGATCAATCCTCACACATTGCATTGTTTAGGATCTAATTAAATTGTAGGTGGGAGGTAGTTGAGGTAGTATCTATTCCCGGTATATTTTCAAACCTTTGGGAGTTACTTCTACGTTTGCTTATTATGCCATGCTATGCTAGTAGACGTGGATTGGGTGAGTGTATCCATGACAGATGTGAGATTATTAATTAATGGTTTATCTAAGGTGGCAACCTAAACACACATCTGGGTGGATGGAGGCACCTGGGTATTCCAGCGATTGCCTGTTTTCTTTTGGACCGCCACCCAGGCCCAAAGGGATCATGAGATTATTCATGCTAGAAACTTCCGTGTACAACCACAAACAACTATGGGCTCTAGCATAGTTGATTAAGTTGTGCAAACTCTTACAGTGGTAGACTAGCAGATGTAGGGGAAAGTGGGCGTAACGGTCTACCCGATCGTAAGGTGCTAGCGCTTCTAAAAGACTATGTCTCGGTCCTCCGTTTCTCAAACACCATGTAGTGCGAGGAACCAAATGGAGGCGATCGAGTCTTGTGGGGAAAAGTGCGCAAACCTCTGCAAAGTGTATAAACTAATCATGGTTAGCCGTGTCCCCGGTTATGGACATCTTGAGTATCTAGTACCTGGATTATCATGTGAATCTTATCATGTTACTCAAAAAATTAATTTTGTTGGGTTATGTTTAATGATGATGCTTAATTGGGATTGAGAATGCTGTCAACCATTCTCAATGTTTAACAACTACCATGATAGTTAAATAAAATCTATTACTTTGTAGTAGGGAAAAATTGGCTTTATGCAAAATTGTAACCATAGAGCTTTCCACCAGCCAAATATGCATATAGAATAGACTATTTCATTCCATTACTCTCTATGTGTTACTTTGCCAGCATATTCCATGTGCTGACCCGTTTCGGGCTGCAACGTTAATGTTGCAGACTTTTCAAACAACGATTAAGGTGCTTTTAGGTCGTGGTTCTATACTCAGTGATGCCGTTGGATTTGATGGACTCACTTATCTTCCAAGCCTTCCGCTGTTATTGTTATTAGATGGCCTTAAGCCATATTTATTGTAATAAGTTCTCTTTTGAGACACTCGATGTAATAAGTGTGTGATTTCTACTCTGTTATAAATCCTTCAAGTATTGTGTGGTGTCAGCATTACTGATCCAGGGATGACACCTGAGCACAGAGATTGGACCGTTTGAGGTCTGGTCTCTACATAGGGTCCGTACTTTCGCTAGTGCAATCTCTCAACAATGCTAATATAAATGGATCATATAACCATCCCTCAACATGCGATGAAGAATCACTCCAAAGTTCCTATCTAGCGGAGAACATAAGAAATTTATTGTAGGGTATGAAACCACCTCGAAGCTATTCTTTCCGATCGATCAATCCAAGAGTGCGTACTAAAATAACACCAAATAATTTCATATTCATAATACTCGATCCAACACAAAGAACCTCAATGAGTGCCCGAAGATTTCTACCAGAGAAACAAAGACAAGAACATGCATCAACCCCTATGCATAGATTACCCCAATGTCACCTCGGGAATCTGTGAGCTGAGTGCCAAAACATATATCAAGTGAATCAATGCGATACCCCATTGTCACCACGGGTATTCATAGAAAGACATACATAAAGTGTTCTCAAATCCATAAAAGTATTCAATCCGATAAAACCAATGTTCAAGATATCTTCCGATATTCCGATAAATCGGCTGATTTATCGCTTACCATTGTTTGACCGATAAGATAAATTGGCCGATAAATTAGACGATATGGCGATAAATTGGCCGATATGCCGATAAACTGGCCGATTTACCCCTTATCATGGGTCGACCGATAAGTTCCCGATAAGTGATATCCCCAACATTGGATAAAACAAAATCTCAAAGGGAAAACTCAATTCATCACAACAAGATAGAGAGGGGAAAACACCATATGATCTGACTATATTAACAAAGCCCGCGATACATCAAGATCATGACATCTCAAGAACACGAGAGAGAGAGAGAGAGATTAAACACATAGCTACTGGTACAAACCCTAGGCCCCGAGGGTGGACTACTCCCTCCTCATCATGGTGGCTGCTGAGATGATGAAGATGGCCACTGATGATGATTTCCCCCTCAAACAGGGTGGCAGAACGGGGTCTAGGTTGGTTTCTCGTGGCTATAGAGCCTTCTGACGGTGGAACTTCTGATCTAGGGTTACCTTGAGGGTTTTTGGAATATTTTATGATTTATAGGGCGAAGAGGGCGTACGGGATGCCACCGACGTGGGCACAACCCACCTGGGCACGCATGGGTCCCCAGGCAAGCCCTGGTGGGTTGTGCCCCCCTCGGGGCACCCTCCCCCCCCAGGTGCTGCTCTGGCCCATTGGATGTCTTCTGGACCATAAAAAATTCACAAAAAGTTTCACGATGTTTGGACTCTGTTTGATATTGATTTCCTGTGATGTAATAAAAGCAAAAAACAGCAACTGGTACTAGGCACTGGGTCAGTAGGTTAGTCCCAAAAAATGATATAAAGTTGCTATAAAATGATTGTAAAACATCCAAGAATGATAATATAACAGCATGAATACTTCATAAATTATAGATACATTGGAGACATATCATCCACCTGAAACTTCTTTTTATGATGTTCAACATATCCATCAGTGAGAAAATTCTTGTTGAAAAACTTAATCCTCATGGACAATAGTAACCTCGCATTCAACATGAAAAATGTGACAAGCTAGTGTTCGCAGTTGGATGCATATACGTCCAACATTATTGTCTTCAAACGAATGTCATGAGATCTGACAAAATCCTTGTGCATCCTCACCCATCGATTGGTTATAGGTTTTTCTCCAAGTGCTAGTACCTAAACAGACATAAATATGGAAAATAGTTAATGTCTAAAATAGAGTATGTCGAAGAAGCGATAGTTGAATGGTTAATTCTAGTACATTATATGGGCAATGTGCGTGAAATCATCACCTTTATATACAAATTATCCAGACATGGAAAGCATCACAGCAAGCCAATACTCGTGTTCAGATCAAGACACAACATACTGATATATAAGGTCTTGACAGAATTCCGCACACCAGATAGGACATCCATGGACAAGCTGTTCATTCAGCATAGAACATAATATTAGCACCGAAAGTGTACTCCAAGATGATATTTAACTTCTGTGCACAAATGAAAATGCAGATTACAAAATTGTACATGGATAATATACAGTACATGATTAAGTGTGGAGCCAAACACCATCTTGAACGATTTAAACGGATCACCAATTGCAACCAAGGTCTCCAGTTTAGATGCAGAGACCACGGTTATTTGCGAAGGTGCATAACGTTATTGAAGGAGCAACCTTTGAAGTGAAGGGGCATCTTCGATGATGAGCTCCTGTCCTTCAAAACAAATTCCAATGCTTACAATGTGAGGCGACTTTATTTTGAGACAAGGGACATGGATTCCATTTCCAAAAACAAGCACCAAGGGCTCTAGGGGAGGGCAGCTGAAGTGGATAATGTTGTGCAGTGAGGCCTCCGACAGTTCAACCAACATAAGCGCAAGTTTTTTCAGCAGTGGGAGTCGAAGCATTTGTACCAAATTGTCTTCTAGATGGCACCGGGTCAAGGTGGTGGTGTGGAGAGAGGAGAAAACCATGCGATGTACATCGGTGGTGAGGGCACAGATACAACGATTGGTAGTAAGTTATTTTCGTAGTGATGGTAGAACTCAAGCTGCTCAAGTTTTTTGAATTGACGGGATGTCAGCCAGGCGCCCACCATGCGGGGTATGTCCAGCAGGTAGCATGCCGAGAGGTGAATGCGTTGAACGGAGCCCTGGTGGGAGGAGATGATGGCTCCGGGGAGTTCAGAATCATCATTGACAGATAGCTGACGACAATCGAGATTAAAAGGCACGACACGCCACTCAGTGCGCCACTAAGATGCGAGGACTTCTGTGCGGCAACCATCCTTGGGGGAGAAGGGAGATGATCTCCCCAAGGATGGCATCCGAGAGATCGCTGATGCAGTCCACTGGAGATTCTATCGGTTCCTTAGATCCACGGGGGTTGTGGCTACTTCTGGCCGCACTACTAGGTCCAAGATCTACAACCGTCGGTGCCGCTAGACGGAGCCTCATCTTTGTACATACCAATCTGAAAAAATGGTAGAAACATACATGTAGGACATTCAATAATCAATTCTCAAGATCTGGAAGAAAAAAAGGCGCAAACATATATGTAGGACATTCGAAATCAATCTCAAGATCTGGCCACGAATTGTTAGCACGCACGAACCCTAGTCAGATTAATAGCAAAAATTATTTGTACAAAAGAAACAATAAATCACTAACCCTATACGGATACATTCAAACAATCAATACACTACATGCATCTAATGGATCTTAATTAATCTGATTTCATGGACTGAGAGAACATAACCATAGGATTTGTATCCCAAAAAATGGAGGATGTGGGGGAGTAACGAGAGAAAATACATGATATTTTTGTTGTACAAATGGGTATAGATGACTAACCGGTTTTCCGTCGGAGTCACAGTCATTGCCGGAGTTGTTGTTGTCGAATTTCGGGCTCCGCAGACCCTTGATAGATTCGAACTCTAGGGTGTGTGCGAAGGACTCAACCTCCCCAGTCTACCTACTTGCAAACCTCACGGCCTAGTTCGATAAACAGGAAGGAAATGGGGCACACCAGTTTACCCAGGTTCGGGCCACCTCGCGGTTTAAAACCCTACTCCTGCTTTGTGGTGGATTGGCCTCGAGGTGGGCCAAGGATGAACTAGTATAGTGTAAGAACGACCTCAGGAGGTGTGTTCTTGAGCTAGTGGAAGGGAGGATGTTCTGAATGATATGTCCGCTAGTCCATCCCCCTCTACGATGATGGCTAGCCTATATTTATAGTGGCCTCGGTCCTCTTCCCCCAAAATGGAGGCGGGAAGGGATCCCAGAACGGCCAAATTTGAAGGGAGACAACTAGTACATCTTATCCTGACAAAAGAAGTCTTCGCCTGCAAAGCTTCTGCTCGTGACGTCGTGGTGGGATCGGCGTTGACCTCTGTCTTGCCGTCCTGGCGGTCTTGGTCTTGTTGCATGGGAATGGAAACCTTTGGTTGATTCCTCGGGAACCTGTGCATGCGCTTGCCTCCTTGCACCAAAGAGGAAACTGTTGTACTGCGCCCGCTGGCGCCGCCTGGACCTGGTCATCATGGCTCACGTCATCCGAGCCTCGCGAGGTGAGGCTTGCACAGGAATCTCTGCTCCTCAGGAGCCGTCCTGAGGAGGCCGCTCCTTCTAGAGGTCTTGGTGCCGTCCACCTCACGAGGCTTGGCCCCTTGCGAGGGTCTTGAGTTGTTGATGCCGAAGGTGGGCCGTACCAGGCCGTCGATGGAGCCACGTCGTGGGCCGTAGGCAGGCAAGTCTGTGTACCCCGTTCCCAGAACGCCAACAGTAGCCCCGGGCCCAAGTCGCGCTCGGGCTTGGCTTCGAGGTGAAGCCAAGGGGCAAGGGCGAAGCACCGCGGGCCCTAACCGCCTGCGGCCTCGGTCGACACGTGACGCTTGATGGGACGTGGGCGCCCCCACTTTCCCATGCTTCCTCAATAACTGCCAGGCCCGGCGGCCTCCTGTTGCTAACGCAGTGTTGCCATCATTGCTTGTCGTGATCGCCCTTGGCTCCTCCTCTTTCCTGCGAACCCGCAACTCTTCTCCCAGATTCAGTGTCAGTGTTAATCCTCTCTTGTGGCCATGGCCCTGCGGTCGAAGAAGAAGGGAAAGGCCTATGCTCCGGCCGAATTCCGGCCAATCTTGGAGCCTGCCCTTGAGCGGTCAATGGTGCTCAATCAGGAGGGGTTAGCCAAGGTTTGGCCGGCCCTCGCCGCCGATTCCAATGAGTGGAAGGAGACGGCAGCTTGGCCCGCCTCCCGGGGTATGATTGACATGGAGGCCACTGAGATCCCCATCCATCTTCATGCTCTCTTGGCTAGCCTGATCCCCCTTTCTCTAATTTCTTCAATGCCATAATCTCGCATTACCAGATCCAGGTGCTGCATCTGGGCCCCCAATCCATCATCCTCCTCGATGTCTTCGCCTTCTTGTGCGAGGCTATGGTGGGCATTGCTCCTTGTGTTGCCTTATTTTGCCATTTCTTCTCGCTCCACCTGGTCGATGCCCACCAGCGCTCGGGATGCGAGGCTTTCCAGGCCGTGGCGGCGACAGCTGGTTCGGGCATCGACTTCATGCTCCACCCAGATGTGAGGGATTCCCGAAGCAGTGGGTTTATGTGGATGTTGGCACGGTCAGCCCCCTACTCCTGCTCCCATGTGTGTCAGCGGTGCCCAGCTCCGGCTGGGGGCACGTGAAGCTCGTCGACCATCGGCTCGCCCATGTCTGATCAAGGCTGGCCAAGTTGAAGATGGTTGGGGTGACGGTGCCGATGGTGGTGAGGGAGTTCGTCCGGCGGCGCATCGCCCCGCTCTAGCGCCATTCTCGCCCAATGTGGACCTTCACTGGCCCCAAGGACCCCATAAGGCTCCAGGCTCCTTCGCTTCCTTCCAAGATGTTGCACGTCGTGCTCTCGCCCAATGTGGACCTTCACTGGCCCCAAGGACCCCATAAGGCTCCAGGCTCCTTCACTTCCTTCCAAGATGCTGCGCGTCGTGCTCGGGCTTCTGACGGGCGACCCAGCGCCTCCCGTGCTTCTGAAGGACGGATGCCTCTTATGGCTTTGCTCGAACAAAGAGTACTTCGTGAAGCAGGTGCCCTCTTTGATGAGTGGGGGCTACACCCAGGGGGCCTTGTGGGGCCTCGCGAGAAACCCATCTTCGTGGCTCCCGTGCTTGTTGACCCCGCGGCGTGCGCCCCAAACGAGGATGCAGGGCGGCGAGCGCCATCCGGTACTGCTGGGACGACCCCCGGGGAGCGGATATCGTTTGGTGCTCCCGAGATAGCCGCTCTTGAGGCTTCGACGAGGGCCCCCAAGGCAGCTGCTGGAGAGCTGGTGCCACCTGATGCTCCTGAGGCCGAGGCCGGTGAGCTGGTGCGGCCTGATGCTCCTGAGGCCACCGCCCCCAAAGCCCTAGCCAGTGCTCTGGTGGTGGGAGCATGCTGCCCAGTCGCCAAGGGTCATGCCTCGACCCCTGGCTCGCTTCATCTGGGTCTTGCAGCACTCCGCAAGAGGAAAGGGCTCCCGAGCTATAGTGGCGACGATTTCCGGCCCCTGAAACAGAGGCAGTACATAGCCATAGACGAGTAAGTGCCTTATCTTTGTGGTTTTCCTCGTGTCGCTTCCCCTCCTATCCCTGGCTCTTCAAGATGCCTCCGGCTACGACGACGAAGTCTCCGGAGGTCCAAGGTCCACTCATGACCCCGACCCCCACGCCAGGTTCCTGCGCGAGCCGCGGGGCCCGTCTGTGAGGCGGATGCGCCATTGGGGAGGCCATGAGTCTGTGCCCCCAGCCTCCTCCCCCTGCGGTCAGTCCTTGGGCGTAGGGGGCGTGCCGAGGCCTCCTCCGTTGATCATCATCGGTGGCTAGGCAATCCCGGCACCGTCTTCATCTTCAAGCGGTGAGGCCGTGCCACCCGGCACCTCCACCGAGACTCGGGGAGCAGTTGGAGAAGCGCCGACTAGCGGCTCCTTGCCTAGGATGGGCGAGCCACCTCGTGCCTCTTCGGCAGCCCTCGATGCGGAGGACGAGTTAGGCTGCGCACTGGAGCTTGTGCGTGGACGCGGCGCCGTCTTCCATGACCTCTTCCAGGAAACGATGGGCGCACTGAGTCGACTCGATCAGAGGAGAGCTTGCCGATGTCGACACCCGCCTCAAGACGGGGGCCCTCCGACTGGCGCACGAGTGGCACCAGTTGAAGGTCGCCATCAACCTTGGGCATCTTCAACACGAGCATGCCCGCGTGAGTGCCACGGTGTCCCTCGCAACCTCTCGTGAGGCATGCGCCCGCGCTCAGGAGGAGTCCAGGGCCGCCGACTGCCATCGTGAAGCAGCCGAGGAGCGGGAGCGGGATCTTCAAGCTTCGAACGCCATCCTCGAGCGGCAGGTCCAGGCGCGCAGGGCTGCTCTAGCAGCATCGTCGGGTGAGGCCCCCACCGACAAGAAGGAAGACCAGGAACGCGAGGAGGCGCTAGCGCTAGAGGTCCTGGAGTGCAGCCTGGAGCTCAAGCAGCTTGAGGTGAGGGAGCGCCAGGTAGCTGCGGCTGAGGACGTCGTTGCCGCTCGGGAGGCCATGGCCCAGTAGGAGGTCGACCAAAGGGTGGCAAAGATCCGTGCGACTCTCGCTGACGAGTACCGCCTGAAGTTGGAGCTCCTGGAGGCCGAGCTTGAGGGAAGGACCACCGCCCTCAGGACGAAGCTGGACGCGGCGGAGCAGTGGGAGAGGGCCGCCAAGGAAGCTCAGGCCTCCGCTCAAGCCGGCTTGGCCTCCGCCCGTGCTGACCTGTCCTCGCTTCAGCAGCAGGTTGAGGGCGCCACATCTCTCGCGGAGAAGAATGTGAACGAAGCGTGCCGCCATCAGACAATGCAGCACGTGTGTTCCTCGATGCTCCAGCATCTCAGGGTCAAGGCCAACAGGGCCTTGGAAACCATCTGCGAGGAGAGCATCCCTCATGTGTATGAGGATGACGACGCCAGCCACCTACGCCTCTTCACCCACATCGTGACCCACCTAGAGGACCGGGCTGCGAGGGCTCGCCAGCTCATCGAGGAGAGAAGCCGGGGCCTTCTCGGACATGCGTTATCATGTGTCTTCAGTCACCTCCTCAACCTTGACCCTAATTTTTACTTCGACGCCACCATAGCACCTATGCCCAGGGTCATCCATGAAAATCTGGCGAACTGGGTGGACGGCCATGTGGACGCCCTGGTCGCAGAGTTTTCTCCCGAGGATGACGCGGTCATGATCGCGGCTGAAGGAGGTAGTGCGGATGACGATGATGAGGACAACGCCAGTGACAGCGCAGGTGGCATGGATGAAGACGACGATGGCGGCGCCGGAGGCAGCGCATCCAGCTAGGCCTGCATTTCCCTTATGCCTTGACCTGTATGCAAAAACCTTCAGACACGGCCCTGCGGGGCGTGAAAGCATTTTTGAAGGGGGGCTTATAATGTATGAAATGACAATATGCCTTTGAAACAGGATTTGGAAGGTGTCACCGTGGACCTGGGGGGGTAGTTGTTGCGACTTATCTTCGGTCTCGTGGGTCCCGAGCAGGCCATGTCGTTGTAGAAGCGCCCTTCTCCTGAGGTGAGCCCTCCAAGGGTTCGCGAGGTTTTAACCCTCCTGAGAATTCTGTTGGCCCGTCCAAGAGAGACTCGCGAGGAGCCGATTGCCGGATTACGGCAAGGTATGCGCGCGGTGATCCTACGGCTGTTGCATTCCTGACCCCGAGGGGGCCTTGGGTGTCGATTGGGCTAGCCCGAGTGTGCTTGATGCGCGCATGCCATGCCCACCCCGCTCGCGGGGCGCTCTCAGGGGGGCTAGCAGGTGTGAGCCTTACTCTTTAAACACGAAGCCAGAAAGCAAGAAATCACCATGAGTCAAGAAAGATTTCCCCCATTTTTCTTTTGACAAGCACACAAAACTCCAAATCTCATTCCAGATGGCAAAATTGGGCTACAAAAAGAGGGCAAAAGCAAGCAGCCACGTCCGGCACCTAGTTAGTCTTCTCACCAGCGTGGAGCTAAGTGCTTCCACTAGGCGTGGGCATAGTCATTGGGGGACAGTGTCAACGGCTAGCGTGGAGCATGGTGCTTCCACTTGGACGTGGGTGGGAGCCCTCGTGAGGCCTGAGGGTCCGAGGATGGCACTCGGGAGACTCTGGGGCATGTACAGCCCCAACTCATTATTACGTGAGAGTTTCATGAGCGGAGACCTTCATGTATTTCCATGGCGCCTGACGAGGGCCCCGCCCTGCGCCTTCCCCGACCAGTGTTGAGGCGTCCAGAAACCAGGACGAGACCAAGGGGCAAGGGGGACACTGGCGGTGCCCCGACGACCGCAGGCCCTCTGCCGGGGAAGGGCTTGTCGGCGCCTGCCCGAGCAGGGGACCTACCTCCGTGCAGCGCCTTGCTCCACGCGGCACGGAGGAGACCCTGGCACCGGGCTCCCCCCGTGCAGCCCCCAGTGCGTTCCCTCCGCCTGCAGCAGGGCCATCATCCTGGGGTCCCCGGCTGCTATTGTGGCTTGGTCCACCTGCGGTCCATGGTTAGCGTAATCGTGCTCCTAAGATATCGGTTGTACCCATTGGCTATTGTCGTTGAAGGTGTCGGTGAAGCTCCCGGGTGGATCGCGGAGAGCCTTGGCCTCGTGTGCCCCCGATACCCAGCCAGATGAGGGGAATGGGCAGGGGCCTTCCCTTGGCGTGTACCGCAGGTCCATCATGAGAGGTACGTAGGCAACCGATGCTGCCGCGCCAGAGTCGTCGCCTGGCCGTCCTGCGTCATTGGCCACCAGGCTCGGCGCCAGGTTCCGACGGCCATAGGGTCGCGTCACGGCGCGGCCCCATTAGGGATTGCCCGAGCTTGCCTCGCCCGGAGGTAGCATACCTTGGGTAGGATGAGCGGCGCCGCGGGCCGGCTTGGCGTCGTTGGTTTCAAGTGCTCCAAGGAGGAGCTAGCACGCGCCCCCGGCGCCGTTTGTGACGTAGGCAGGCTGCAGAAAGGTGTCGCACCCTTGTAGGCCGCATAAAGCATCTCGGTGACATGCTCCAGCAAGGCAATGTGACCGCCTTCCGCAACCTACATCGCAGCAGCTCTCGCGCCATGATGAGCGTTGCTCGCATGTTCTCCTGCTCCTGGCGAGTGTGTGCCGCCATCAACGAGGCATAGCTCGAAAACCGTGTGGCAGCGTGAGTGTGATGCGGTGTGTGGGCAGGCGGTGGCGGCCCGTGCCGCCCGCGACCGATGACATTGGGTGGCGTGCGGGCCGCCAGGAGCACGGAGTGGAGATCCTCCTGGGCGGACGGCACTGCTCAGGCGGGCCGAGCAACCCAGTGCTCAACATGAGCCCTCGGAGCATCAGCCATGAGAACGGTGGGGCGGTGGCGGATCGACTGGAAGAAGAGAGGCTCCTACACCCCCCTACCTGGCGCGCCAAATGTCGGATTTCAGGCTTCGCGGACCCTTGATAGATTCGAACTTTGGGGTGTGTGCGAAGAACTCAACCTCCCCAGTTTTCCTACTCGCCAACCTCATGGCCTAGCTCGATGAACAAGAAGGAAATGGGACACGGCTGATTACCCAGGTTCGGGCCACCTTGCGCTGTAAAACCCTACTCCTACTTTGTGGTGGATTGGCCTTGGGTGGGCCGAGGATGAACTAGTACAATGGAAGACCAACCTCAGGTGGTGTGTTATTGAGCTGGTAGGGGAGAGGATATTCTCAATGATCTGTCCGTTGGTCCATCCCCCTCTACGGTGATGGTTAGGTTATATTTATAGTGGCCTTGGTCCTCTTCCCCCAAAATGGAGGCGGGGTGGGATCCCACAACAGCCAAATTCGAAGGGAGACAACTAGTACATCTTATCGTGACAAAAGTAGTCTTCAGGTGCAAAGCTTCGGGTCGTGATGTCGTGGTGGACTCGGCGATGACCTCCATCCTGCCATCGTGGCGGTCTTGGTCTTTTTGCATGGGAATGGAAACCTTTGGCTGATTCCTTGAGACTCCGCGCCTGCGCTTGCCTCCTTAGAACCAAAGAGGAAACTGTTGTACTGCGCCCGCTAGCGCCCGCCTAGCCCTGGTCGTCATGCCTCACATCATCCGAGCCTCGCGAGGTGAGGCTTGCATACGAATCTCCGCTCCTGAGGAGACGGCCTGAGGAGGCCGCTCCTTCTACAGGTCTTGGTGTCATCTGCCTGGCGAGGCTTGGCCCCTCGCGAGGGTCTTGAGTTGTTGATGCCTAAGGTGGGCCATACCAGGCCATCGAGGGAGCCATGCCGTGGGCCGCAGGCAGGCAAGTCTGGGTACCCCCGTTCCTAGAATGCCGACAGTTGTTAACCTCCGGCTCCAACTGGGGGGGGGCACGATGGCCCTGATGAAGTAGAAGTTGTGCTGCTGCCCGCACGAGACCTCATCGGCGGTAGCAACCTCTATGCCCAGCTTCACGTGTTGCACAGGTGCTACACCAGCCCCGACATTACCACTCCCTCCGATCGTGCGCTTCAGCGGCATCCTCATACACTCCAGAGTCTAGACGTTGGTGACCACTGTGGACCGGGGGTGCAGCTGCCTATTATGGCTAGCGGCTCAGGTGCACCATTAATACGAACCAGTGGGAGCGGGCGGTGGTAAAAGGCAGTTTCGCCTCCCGGTGAGCCTGTGCGGTGGACTTCTGGCATTCCAACCATCATTTCACACAGCTACTCGCATGCCTCCCGGTGACACTGCAGCAAAAATGCCCGCCGTCAATTCACACACCTTCGTGCATGCCTCCCGGTCTGCCTGCAGAGCGGACTACTCATATGCATCTCGTCAACTCATGCCTACTCACACGCCACACGGGGCACGTGGTGTCACCTATATTTTTTTGTTTTTTGATGCTTCATTCAGCCCTTTACCGCTTAACCAAAACATGGTACAGTCTAACGCACACGGTCCCAATAAATAATCCGTATGAGATATTGGTTGCCAGTTATTAACAATCTCCCGTTTGTATGAAGATTATATCAAAACTTGTCTCAAATTTGACGAAAAATGCAATATCACAGTCTACTAGTGTCCATATATGACACCACGATAACTTTCATGAATTTCAACTAAGTTTTGGATTTACTTAATTTTAAAAAATCAATATTCTTAATGTTTTGAAATCTCTTTCATGGGCAAACATGCACCCAGGGACACACATATGATTTTGCAATCCATTTTGGTGCACATGTAGCTCAAATTTCATTTTTGCACATTAAATCCCTAGGAAATCAATCAATGTATAAAACGGGTCGAATGATCTTTGTTTTTTTTTAACTTTAACACGACACTCCTTGCTCACATGTTCACTGCATAAAAAGTTTGACATGCCTCAGAGTGGTGGTGTGGGATGTGTGTGTCTGGGGTGGGGGCCCCGACAGTACACTACGAGTCATGAGCCTCCGTAATGTGGGATTATTAATCATTTTATGAGTCCTATGTATACGCCACATGAAAGTCATGAATTGGTTATTTAAAGCATTACACAACCCTTTCATACATACATGTTCGGGCCACATGCATGCATTGGTGGTCCTCTCGGATACTCCCTCATGTGGTTAGCAGCGACGTGCCCATTCGTTAGCCCGCAAAGGTTTTCAGTTTCCACCGACAACGAGAGGCATTTGAGCGAAGGTGAATTCATCTTGGCATGTGTGTTAGAGTTTGGATCATGGTGAGATTCCATATCAAAGTTCTGGCACATGCTTACACATGAGTGCCTCCCACCGGCTTGAAGTGAGGGGGCTACATATCGCGAACCTCTGTGTAGTGTGTTTCCGGTTTGCGAAGCATGTGCCATGTCAAAGTTGTGCATTGGGTATTCAAACATCACACAACACACGGGCACATGCACGCGGTGGTTGTCCTACGACACTTGCTCACGTGTAAACCTCTCTATGGGCCCGCGAGGTCGTGATCGATCAATTGAACGTACAGCCGGAGAGAGGTTAATTAATTTGACCAACAAGGATGGTTCTTCTTTGTTTGTGTTATGTATATGCACGGTAGGAGTATGTAGTACATGTCAAAGAGGGGGCAACATGTATACTCTATATATGTGTGTGTCATAAACCTCGCTCCATGTGGAGACTTTCCGGTTCTTGAGGCAGGTGCCACATCAAAGTTGTGCATTGGTATTCAAACATCATGCAATACCATGCAGGTGGTGGTTTCCCATTAGGAACCCACTCGCGTGCGGTGCTTCCATCTGTGGGCCCACAAGGTTGTCCTCCATCACTTTGACCTGGCGAGAGAGAGGTTAATTTGACCATCAAGGAATGACTATTCTTTTTGGTTTGTGCTATACTATAGAAGTATATATATACCACACATCGAATGGGGGCGTAGGACGTACCACGCATCATGAACCTCGCTGTCTGTGGGGACTTTTCGGTTTCTGAGGTATATATATCGTGCTACATCAAAGTTGTGCATTTTGTATTCAAACATCACACAAACACCTCTTTGGGCCACAGACGGTGGTACGTAGTCCTATATAGGATGCTCACTCGCGTGCGACGCACACCTCGTCCCTGTGGGCCTACGAGGTCATCGTCCATCACTTTGACCCAATGAGAGAGAGGCACATTTGACGAACAAGGAGGATTAATTCTTTTAGGGTTGTGTTAGGGTAGGAGTATATAGTACGTGTCGAAGGGGGGGTGGGACCAACATATACTAGGTGTCACATGAACCTCACTCTATGTGGGGACTTTGCGGTTTTTTAGGCAAACGCAACATCAAAGTTGTGCATTAGGTATTCAAAACATCACAACCACACACCTCTCCATATATATATGTTTTAGCACACATGCAAGTGATGGTGGTTGTCCTCTGGCACTCACTCACGTGGTTATCGGCGATGCTTCCATCTGTCGGCCCGCTTGGTCCGTCACTTTCACCGATAGCGAGAGAGGTTAATTAATTTGACTTAGGAGGGGATTAATTTTTTGTTTGTCTCACAATATAGGTCATGATGTGAGACTACATATATAACAGCGCATGTGTACACATGAATCCATCCCGCTGGATCGAAGGGGGGCGAGCACACGACACGTCATGAACCTCTTCCTCTGTGTGGGGACCTCTACGATTTTGAACGCATGCACAACATCAATGTTGTGCATTAGGTATTCAACACATATACATGCATGACGCACCTCCATAAATATGTTTGGGACACATGCATGCAATGATTGTCTTTGGACACTCTCACTCGCTTGGTTATGGGCGGCAAGCCTATATATATTCATGGGCCCGCGTGGACATCCATCATTTCGACCGACGATGTGAAAGGTTACTAGGGTGGATTCTTCTTCTTTGGTTAGTGTTACTGTATAGTAGGTCGATCACTCCAGGCCTAATTAAGTTTGAGCGCAGGCATGCTATGCACCGTGAACCCTCACTCAGTGTGGGGATTTTACGGTTCCAAAGCATGGTGCCACATCAAATTTGCGCATTGCGTATTCAAACACCACACACACCACTTCCATATACATAATTGGGCCACATGCATAGAGTGGGTTTTGTCTTCAGACAGTACTCCTGATGTGACACCGTCATCGGAGAAGAGGGTCTTCAAGGGGAGGTCCAATCTTCACGGCGTAGGATCAATAAAAGGATGGGGATAACTAGCTGCAAGTAGCCGGAAAATGGAAATTAAGAGATTATGACCCGACGAGGAGGATGCTCACCGAAGCATGCAATCCGAACATTCGCCAATCCACAACCCACAATACTACCCCACACAACCACCCTCTCAAGTCGTGGAGCACAGGATAGGTGCAATCCGCAAGGGAAACCACGAACTCTAACCCACACAACACGATCTAGTTGTGGAGCACGAATTAGGAGCAATTTCTCTAGGAATCACGAGAATAAGGATAACAGAAGCTCTCCAATCTCAAGAGGAGTCTATGTCTTTGGTCTTTGATAGAAATGGCAAAATTCCCCAACAAAGGGAGGAGCTAGCCTATTTATAATCAGGACAACCCCTGGATAGGTGTGAAAACAAACTAGCTTTGGGAACCAGCTTAGGTGTGAAAGAGAGCCAGCTTTGGTTTGACTAAATGGCTTAGAGACTTAATAAGGTAGCTTCTGGAAAACTCTCGCCGGAGGTGGTTGGCAGTTCCCGACCAAACACTGTCCACTGGGTCTAACAATGTTTCCTTGAGCATCAAACTCAAGTTCTGGGAACCTTTCACAAGTTGGGATATCCAAACTCGTGCAAAACGTTGTTTCGTCAGAATCGGAACAATGTTTCTTCAACACACAACTTGTTTCTTCATGAACTCCTAAATTTGTTTCTTCACCATAAAACATTGTTCTGCATGGACTGATATGTGTTTGGCCTTCTTCGACATTGCACATGAGTTCAACCAACAACAAAGGAGGTGAAGGCACAACCATGTTTTCAAGTTTAAATGATAAACTTAAGTCAGTGTTCACCTGATCATGTATTTGCATTGCGTGACTTCTTGTGATTAGGCCATTGATGGTTGGGCTGTTCTCATGAACTCCCTCGTGAGGTTATCGGCGACAAGCTAGCCCATTTTGCAAGGCCGTGTGAACGTCCATCACTTTGACCAACAACGAGCAAGAGAGGTTATATGACCAAGTTGGATTCTGTTTGTTCCGTGTTATAGTACGTCTTGGTGACATGCCCTCCGCCCGACATATGTGTGTGTGTGGGGTGGGGGGCTACTTCACACTACCTGCAACCTCTGTGGGGTCGGGGAAGTCTGGTTAATTTTTGAGGCACACGTGCCACATCAAAGTTATGAATGGTAGTTAAATATCACACCACAGCCTTTTCATACATATAGTATAGGGCCATCCATAGGTGGTTCGTATGTGGTCTCACCCATCTCCCGCCACAAGCACACATTTGTGGGTCGGCACACGGTCCACCTTTGTCCGGAAGTGAAAGGGGAAGTTTGACCATATATATGGACTCCTATAGGTTTTGTGTTACGATAGGGTGAGATTTCAATCCTAGCTACCGGGGTGCATGCATTCGTAGCTAGGATTCCCTTACCACCGACACGAAGTGGGATTCGTAGGGGGTGGCTGACTAGCAATACTATGCGCTTTGTGTGACAGGTGCCACATCAAAGTTGTGCATTGGGTATACTATGCATTTTACTCTCGCCTCTGCATCCCTCGTAGTCTCAAAAATATGTGCTCTCCATTGATCCAAATTTTTAGTAGCCCCGGCATTTTACTCCCGCCTCTACATCCCTCAAAATCTCAAAAATATCTGCTCGCCCTTGATCCAAATTTTCAATAGCCCGGCATTTTACTCCCGCCTAGTAAACTTTTTAGTTGTCGTGCTATTTCCTCAAACACCACCTTGCCCCCCCTCCGCACAAACCACACACACCCCAAAACCTCTGCTCACATAGACACACACCACCCCTCCCTCGCTCGAAACCATTGGAAGGTCACCGTCATCGCTGCCGCTGCCACCTCCATCCTCAACCTCTGCTTGTGTGCCAGGGAGCTCGAGGAGCCAATGGCCCAAAAGAGGTTTATCATGGCCTCTTCGCCCGACGCCGGCAAGGTGGCCGCCGAGGTGTCCCCGTCGTCCTCCGCGGGCTCTTTATCAATCCGTCGTCACTGGTCGCCCGATCCGCCCGCCGCCGCGCCCCTATGCCAGTTCGAGGACTGCCCTGTCCTTCCTCGGGCCCGACCGTTGATGAGGTCCTACCTAGGGGTCCGGCAGCGGCAATGGGGGACGTCGGTTGCTGACATTATGGATCGGGAGACCCACACCCATCGCTGGCTCGGTAGCTTCCACACGGCCGAGCTCGTGGCCATGGAGTACGGCCGCTGGCAGGTCCGCTACCAAGGCGCGGGGACTAGGCTCAATTTCCCCTTCGGCACATGTCCGGTCGACCTAGTCCCATTGGAGCCAAGGGTGGTGAGCTCGGCAATGGCGCGGGAGGACCGCGAGGCATGGGAGCACCTCGAGGCCGAGGCCGCTGACGAGGCCTACATGCAAGAGCTCCGTCGGCAGCACTCGGAGCTCATGGAGGCGGAGCGGATGATCGTTGCTAGTGTAGAGGGCGGCGAGGTTATCATGCTCTCCTCCGATGATGAGGTTGAAGGCGGCGAGGACAGCGGTGTGGAAGGCATCAAGGTGGGCGGCGAGGATGAGGAGATCGACACCGGTGAGTCGAGGAGTGTCTTCCCCAATGACCCCGATGACGGCACCGGCCCGGACCCGGCTCGCGGCACACCGTACCTCACGAGGAAGGATTGGCTCGACCTCCACTTCGACCGAAAGTAGTTTAGTTTAGCTTAAATTTATGTTTTATGTTCGGTTATGCAAAACTATCTGTGTTTATGTTTCAATGCATGTTACTTTAGGTTGAATCTGCTTTGAACTTGATCAAATTGAAGTTTACAACGTTAAGTTTAGGGTATCGACTAGAAATGGCCAAAAATTGCTGAGTATATATACTCCACCAAAAGGTTTTAGTCCATTAACTTTTAGGGGATCGGCTAGAGATGGCCTTATGCCTTGTTTATTTCAGTTATTCATAATGTGATGCTCTATATGAGCAACTATTTGTCGTGCACTTCAATTTTATAAATAACAATTTCAACAATTCCACTATGAATTACGATATTTGGTTGTTGTTAAGGATGTTGCGGTTAACACGCCTTTTCGTTTTTTAAACAATAACTAGGGTACTTCAGACCTGCACAATACCAGTTTGAATGACTATATTTACTTGTTTTTAAAGTTTTGCCTGTTGCAGTTAACACACCTTTCTACTTCTTGTTTTGCTTAACTAGCATGCCTAAACCTGCACACTTCAGCTATCATTTGTAGATTGTGTTGTCTACCATGGATATATTTGGTTGATGTTTATCCTGTTGTGCTTAACATGCCTTTATATGTACTCATACACGACAATATTGAGAACAACTGTTTTTTTCCATCGAGGTTAGTTTCATCGCATTGCTTATATATACTCACTATTCAGTATATAGATAGCTGGTACCATATAGCCTGGGGGATGATAAGGGATTAATCATCGAATTAGACATTTTACTGAATATTTTTGTAACCCATTTATCGATAGGTTAACTTGGGTCATATTTAATATATCTGAGGCTACATAGCAACATGCATTGTACTGAATGACTAAATATGCAATCCCAGACTACATAGCAACAAGGAAGAGTGTTACCTTAATGTTCTGATGATGTCTAGATATACATGTAATAAGATCTTATATAATGGGATGGACGAAGTGTTGTACTACATCATTTTGCAATTGTTGTTTATCTTCTAATGTTAACTTGGTGCTTTTAGGTACATATGACATTGCCAAAGATCCACACTCCGAACCTTTCTACGTATGGGGCAATGAGATATTCATGAACCAACATCAAGTGAGGAAACTGATAAATATTGTTATTAAAATGGGTCAAAAGATGTCAATCGAACTATTTTTTTGCACTTTATGCAAGACAATAGTGAACTACAGGATGGTAAGTAAGAACTCTATAGCCTTCTTTTTACTGCCCATAATGAGTTGTGTTAGATGACAATGTCCGAATATTTTTCCTTTCCAGTGGATCCCGAAGCAGTTTACTCAAGATTACCTCTCAAACTACATGATTGGCGCCGACCATAACAAGGGGTTGGACTAGAGTCGTGTGTTTCTTCTACATCGAGGAGAGCACAATGGGTCCATTTCGCTTCACCATGTTCAGGAACCAGAATGTCTCTCGCCTCTTTCTTTACCATCTTTAGAGTACAACTATACAACCCTGGTTCATCATTCTGTATTTGGTGCTTGTGTAATTCTTTTCTTTGATGTAATTCTTGAACATATGTACCTGTGAATTGAATAATGCATTGGTTGTGTGAACCTGGTGGATATGAATAAAGTTATAGCCTACTTTCAAATTCAAATTAGGTACAGTTTTAAATAGCATCATTTAAATTAGGGTAAAATTACGCTATGCATGTCATTACGGCGCACATGGTCTATAAAGCGCAGCGTGTGTCATATACATCATAACCTGACATGGTTCACAGAGAGGAAATGTGTGTAACCATGCACACAGTTGCCGTTTGTAAAGCGTGTGTGATGTTAGATAATATCACAAATGGTGCGGCAAAACTAAATGTGTGAGATTGTCTACCTATCGTACACTGTTTACAATCATGAACTGGTTGTGATGTGCCGGGCATCGTAAACGTAGAGCCAGTTTGGTACGTGCCTGGAAAAATCCCGTGCCTAGAATGCGCCTAGTTTTAGGCAAAACCACATAAGTCCGACTGCGATGGTAATGCCAGCACACACGAGTAGCAAGGATGGAGTGTTTGGGATATTAGATATATCCCAAATAGATGTGTGAAGAATCACGTTTGGGATACGTGCGGGCATCGCATACGCTCTGTTCAGGAAAAATGTATGCATTCCTACTCCCTATCCCCGACGATTTCTGGGTCGCGTGGGAAAGAACCCCCTATCGTCCACACTCGCTTGGCGAAGGTTTAAAATGCCATCGCAAAAAGGGGTTAAAACCGTTTGTATAACACCTTGTTGTACCAGTGCTTGATCGCGCTGGGTGCAAGTATTTGCTCTTTTGTGTGTAGGTGTTGTTCACAAGGTTTTGTGTGGTTCTCCTACTGATTAATAACCTTGGTTCTTAAATGAGGGAAATACTTATCTCTACTATACTGCATCATCCTCTCCTCTTCGAGGATATCCCAACAAAACTCACGAGTAGCAAGAAGAATTTCTGGTGCCGTTGTCGGGGAGACATCACCAAAACCTATAAAGTACCTTTGCATAAACTATCATCTACTTCTCCTTACTTTAATTTTCGAATTGCCTCTCGTTTTCATCTCCCCCACTTCTCATAAAATTTATGAAAACACAATTTTTTTTATTTTTCTTGCTTTTATTGCCGTCTTGTCAGCACTCAAAAACAGAAAATGAAACCAAAAATTTAAGATAACTATGGATCCTCATCAACTTGCTAATATTTTCAAAAGATCCAATTATGATGAACCAATTTCTAGTGAGTTGAGTGCACTTGATTACCTCAATGAAATTTTGCTTGAAAATCATGAATCTAAAAATTGTAATGAAGTGTTAAAAGAAGAAATTTATAAAGTGATTCAGGACAACTCCTTGAATGAAAATCATGATTGAAATGATGTACGTATAAATTCTATTAATGTCAATTGTGCTAATGATATGCAAAGCTACAAGATTGTGGATGATAATTTTGTTGTCCACTACTTATTGCAATGATCATGATTGGGGTGATGCTTCTTATGATCTTGAAAATTTATTTAAGCCTCATGATGAATTTTATATTGATAATAATGTTTGCAATGATATTGAAAGTGGATTTGGAAGAGTGTCAACTTTAGGTAATAGCGATCCACTATGTTGGAGAATGATCAATCTTATGAAATTTTTGATAAAAGAGGGTTTGGAGAGGTCATGACTTCGGTTGATGATAATCCCACTATTTTGGAGGATTATAATAAGTTTTATTCATGTGGATCATAAAGAGAATACTGTTTATGATAGCTATATTGTTTAATTTGAACATGATCCTACATGTAATTATTATGAGAGGGGAAAATATGGTTGTATAAATTTTCATCTTACTAAATCACCTATCGGTATGTTGAGATTGTCAATGATTTATTCTTCTTCCTTGCATATGCTGGATACTTATTGTCTTGATAATTTACTTGGTAATAAAATTCCTATCCATAGGAAGTATGTTAGACTTAAATTTGTTTGTGACATATATTATGATGCTCTCTTTGTGCTTTAGTTCTTGTCTTATGTGTGAGCGTCTTTGAAATCACAAAGCCTATCTTAATGGCTATAAAGGAAGAGTTTGTTGGTAGACAACCCAATAGTTATCATTTATCTTGTTTTTTAGTGTGCATAAAATTATGCCACAGTTATGGTTGTGTTTTGTGTATAAATTAGTGTTTGTGCCAAGTAAAGCCATTGGGATGATTTGGTTCATAGTTGATTTGATTTTGTTTAAATTCACTAGAACGTGATAAATTCTCTATTTTTTACACATGATTGATATACAAATTGCCCACGTAGTCCTAATGTTTCAGAATTTTTGGAGTTACAAAAGTATTGCGTTTGTCCAGATCATTACAGAATGTTCTGCTTTGGACAGATTCTGTTTTTGTTGCATTGTTTCCTTGTTTTAATGAATCTATGGATTGTATTGGGCGGTATAAATCATGGTGAAGTTAGAATACAGTAGGTAAATGCTATAATAAAATATGAATGGGTTTACAATAGTGCCTAAAGTTTATGACTGGCTTGTTATACTAACGGATCTCACGAGTTTTCTGTTGAGTTTTGTGTAATAAAGTTTTCAAGTTTTAAGTGAGATCGTGATGGATGAAGGAATAAGGAGCGGCAAGACCCTAAGCTTGGGGATGCCCAAGGTACCCCAAGGTAATATTCATGGACACCCAAGACTCTAAGCTTTGGGATGCCCCATATGGCTTCCCCTCTTTCTTCTACCAACCATCGAAAAATTACTTGGAGCTATATTTTTATTCATCACATGATATGACTTTTGCTTGGAGCGTCATGTATTATATAAGTCTTTGCTTTGTTTGATTTTTAGTTTGCCACAATAATATTTTCTAGACACACCTTTTGAGTGGGACACACATTTATTCATGATTTGTTAGAATACTCTTTGTCCTTCACTTTTATCTTTTGAGCTAGGAAGTTGCTCTAGTGCTTCACTTATATAATTTAGAGCATGGCAGTGGTTATATTTTAAAGAAATAGATATACTCTCATGCTTCACTTATATCATTTTGAGAGTTTCATAATAGTAATGGCAACATGCACGGGTTATGAAATTGGTCCTAATATGATAGGTAATCAAGAAGGATATAATAAAAACTTTCATGCAGATCACTGAATATGATGAGTTTGATTCCTTGCAACAGTTGAGATATAAAGATGGTTATATGTGGGAGGTACTGGTGAATGATTGTGGTTTGGTTAGACTATTGGTGTTAAGGTTTGTGATTCCCGAAGCATGCACATATAGTCTCTCGTTATGCTAAGAAATTGCAGCACGATTTATTATTGAATGTCGTCCTTTGCGTAAAGGTCGGGGGCGCATTATGGTTAACTCCTACCAACCTCCCCCTAGGGGCATGCGTAGTAGTACTTTGCTTCAAGGGCTAATAAACTTCCACAATAAGTATGTGAGTTCTTTATGACTAATGTGAGTCCATGGATTATATGCAGTTTCACCTTTCCACAATTTGCTAGCCTCTTCGGTTCTGTGCATTGCCCTTTCTCACCTCGAGATGTGTTGCAAACCTTGCCGGTGCATCCAAATCCTGTCATATGGTATGCTCTATCACACATAAGTCTCCTTATATCATTCTCAAAACAGCCGCCATACCTACCTATCATGGCCTTTCTATAGCCATTCCGAGATATATTGCCATGAAACTTCCATTGTTCCGTTATTATGACACGCATCATCATTGTCATATTGCTTTGCATGATCATGTAGCTAAGATAGTATTTGTGGCACCACCGTTCATAATTTTTTATACATGTTACGCTAGATCATTGCACATCCTGGTACACTGCCAGAGGCATTCATATAGAGTAATATTTTTTTCTAGTATCGAGTTGTAATTTTGAGTTGTAAGTAAATAGAAGCGTGATGATCATCATTATTCATTATTAGAGCATTGTCCCAAGTGAGGAAAAAGGTGGTTAAAAAGAGCCCAGAAAAAAGAGGCCAAAAGAGCCCACCAAAAAACGAGAGAAAAAGAGAGAGAAGGGGCATTGTTACTATCTTTTTCCACACTTGAGCTTCAAAGCAGCACCATGTTTTTCATATAGAGTCATCTATATACTCACTTTCATATAACTTGTGGGAATTTTTCATTATAGAACTTGCCTTGTATATTCCGATGATGGGCTTCCTCAAATGCCCAAGGTCTTCTAGAGCAAGCAAGTTGGATGCACACCCACTTAGTTTCCATTTTGAGCTTTCATACAGTTATAACTCATAGTGCATCCACTGCATGGCAATCCCTACTCCTTGCATTGACATCAATTAACGGGCATCTCCATAACCCATTATTAGCCTTGTCGACGTAATACTTTCTCATTTTTTGTCTTCTCCATATGATCTCTACCACCCTACTCTATTCCACCCATAGTGCTATATCCATGGCTTGCACTCATGTATTGTGTGGGGGTTGAAAAAGTTGAAGCGCATTAAAAATTATGAACCAATTGGTTGGATGACTCCGGGGTAGTGCATGATTTATACTTTTTGTTAAGAAGATGGAGCATCACAAGGCTATATGATTTTGTAGGGATAGCGTTCTTTAGTATTTTATTTTGAAAGGCATGGCAGTTTGTTGGTATGCCTCTGTATTGATGTCTTTATATCAAATTACAGACTATTTCTTTGAATAATTCGGATCAAAATATTCATACCATAAATGAAATATTACATGATGAACATGTTAGGTAGCATTCCACATCAAAAAAATTGTGTTTATCATTTACCTACTCGAGGACGAGCGGGAATTAAGATTGGGGATGCTGATACATCTCCAACGTATCTATAATTTTTTTATTGTTCATGCTATTATAGTATCAATCTTGGATGTTTTATATGCAATTATATATCATTTTCTCGGACTAACATGTTAACCTAGTGCCAAGTGCCAGTTGATATTTTTTGCATGTTTTTGGTTTTCCAGGAAATCCGTACCAAACGAAGTCCAAATGCCACAAAACTTTTTGACGGTTTTTCTAGGCAAGAGAGACCCTAGAACCCTAGGGAGTAGACAAAAAAGCAAATGAGTAGACGAAAAGGCACCAGGGCGCGCCCTAGTACCTTGTGGGTCCCTCGAGGACCCGTTTGACCTAATTCCAGCTCTATAAATTCTCTAAAATCGGGAAACTAATAGAGAGCCACCCAAAATACTTTTTCCACCGCTGCAAGTTTCTGTTCTTCCGCGATCCCATCTAGAGGCCTTTTCCAGTACTCTGCCGGAGGGGAAACCGATCATGGAGGGCTTCTACATCAACCTTGCTACCCTTCTGATGATATGTGAGTAGTTTACCATAGACCTATGGGTCCATAGCTAGAAGCTAGATTGCTTCTTCTCTCTCTCTTTAATCTTCAATACAATGTTCTCCTTGATGTTCTTGGAGATCTATTCAATGTAATCTTCTTTCGTGGTGTATTTGTTGGGATCTAATGAATTGTGAGTTTATAATCAGATTATTCATGGGAAATATTTGAGTCTTTTATGAATTCTTATATGCATGATTGTTAATAGCTTTATATGTCTCTCCGATCTATCCATTTGGTTTGGCCAACTAGATTGATTTATCTTGCAATGGGAGAGGTGGTTTGTAATGGGTTCAATCTTGCGGTGATCTATATCCTAGTGACAGTAGGGGACAAGACACGTATTTTTTTGTTGCCATTAAGGGGGAAACGATAGGGTTTATTCATATTAATTAGATTTACTTTGTCTACATCACGTCATCTTGCTTAAGGCGTTACTCCGTCTCGCATTGGGTGCAAGTATTTGCTCTTTTCCGTGTAAGTGCTGCTCACGAGGTTTTGTGTGGTTATCCTACTGGATTTATAACCTTGGTTCTTAACTGGGGAAAATACTTATGTCTATTATACTGCATCATCCTTTGCTCTTCGAGGAAATCCCAACGTAGCTCAGAAGTAGCACTGGCCGATCTCCCTCTAGATAGCATCTCTCTCTATGTTTCTCTCTCTCTCTCTTTATATATATGTATGATATATCTTTCTCCATCAACCTTCTTTATCAGAAGCACTCTCGCCTCCTATCACGCACACTATATCTGTTTCTCTCTACATGCATATATAGGTCGATCTCTTTTGCACACACATTTTGTCCCACTCTCTCTGCTTGCCATATATGTGTGCTCCACCCCATGTCACTCTCTTTTAAATACAAAAACACACGCCACATCATTAGGCCTTCTTCCCTCCACACTCACATGCATGCATATTGTCATATCGATCCATTTCTCCCATCCTGTTGATCTTATGACTTACGTCTCCTCTCTTTTATCTCAATCATGTGTGTGCATGCACACACACACCCTCTATCCACATATATATGTATACCTTTCGCACATGAATGTTCTGGGTCTCATCTATCTCCATACGTAGTTAATTACCCCACCCCCACCCATCTCGAATCTCTCTTTTCTTGCGTGCACATGACTTCCGTCTAGATGGGTCACTTATCTAAAATACACACTCTCACACTTAACTATCTCCTTCCAGTTATCCCTCTCTCTCACTCCCTCCCTCTATCCCTGAAACCAATAAGAATATCCCTTCGTTTAATTCCCGCCTACATGCACCGTCGGTAGTACTATTTCTCGGTGTCTCTCAAACAAACACGTTATCTCGATGTCCACTCATGTCACATGCACACGCCTTCTCTCCCCTGTTTACGAGCGTCTTCTCTCTCGCACCCCCTCGTTGGAGGCCTCTGCCATAAACATCACCTCTCTATGATGAAGCGACACACACTTAATTACTTTCCCTGCCAATGACTGCATCTCTCTCTCTCTTCCTTCCCTCTTTCACATGATGTTGAGGCCCGAGCCTTGGTCCATAAGTACTTTGGACAGCTGGCAGCCCCCGATGATGGGGCCGATGACGAGCATGTTCCTCCCTCGATGTTATTGGAGATCTATTTGATGTAATCTTCTTTTTGTAGTGTGTTTGTTGGGATCCGATGAATTGTGGGTTTATGATCATATTATTCATGAATATTATTTGAGTCTTTTATGAATTATTATATCCATGATTATTATAGCTTTGTATTTCTCTCTGATCTATCTGTTTGGTTTGGGCAACTAGATTGATTTATCTTGCAATGGGAGAGGTGCTTTGTAATGAGTTCAATCTTGCGGTGATCTATATCCCAGTGACAGAAGTGGAAAAAAATGTATTTGTAATTTTACCATGAAGGGGAAACTATTGGGTTTATTCATATTGGTTGGATTTACTATGTCTACATCTTGTCATCTTGCTTAAGGCGTTACTCCGTTTCTTATGAACATAATACTCTAGATGCATGCTGGATAGCGGTCGATGGGTGGAGTAGTAGTAGTTGATGCAGGCAAGAGTCGGTCTAGTTGTCTCAGATGTGATGCCTATATACATGATCATTTTCTTGAATATCGTCATAACTATGTGCTTTTCTATCAGTTGGTCAACAGTAATTTGTTTACCCACCATATGGTTTTTGTTCGAGAGAGAAGCCTCTAGTGAACAACTATGCCCCCCGGGTCTACCTTTACCATATATTAAAATCCAAAAAATACCTTGCTACAATTTATTTACTGTTCTTTTATTTTGTGTTGTTCTTTATCTATCTACCATTGTAAGATTTGATCCTTGCAA
Source organism: Triticum urartu (assembly GCF_003073215.2). Lineage (NCBI taxonomy): Eukaryota > Viridiplantae > Streptophyta > Magnoliopsida > Poales > Poaceae > Triticum > Triticum urartu. The sequence continues at coordinate 260,050,994 of NC_053023.1, forward strand.
TTAACCGCCAAGGGATTGACAACCCTCTTGATCGCGTTGGGTGCAAGTATTTGTTCTTTTGTGTGTAAGTGTTGTTCCTGAGGTTTCACGTGGTTCTCCTACTAGATTGATAACCTTGGTTCTTAAGTGAGGGACATGACTATCTCTATTGTATTGCATCATCCTCTCCTCTTCGAGTAAATCCCAACGTAGCATACAAGTAGCAGGAATAATTTATGGTGCTATTGCCGGGGAGACATGACCAAAAATTATCAAGTACCTTCGCATAATATCCTCTACTTGCATTTACTTTTATTTGCCATTTTCCTCTTGTTTTCATCTCCCCCACTTCTAAAACGTTTTCACAAAAACACAAAAATATTTTTTGTTTGCCTTTTTGCTTGTTTGCTTGTTTGAAATTGCTATCATGTCTGAATTTGAGAACGTTATTGTTGAAAGCGCTAGTGAAGATAGCACTAGTGAGACCCTTGAGGAAAAACTTGAAACTTGTGTTCTTAATCATGATCCTCTAGAAACTAAAGCTCCCACCAACTTCAAAACTAAAATCTATCATATGGGTAGCGGGAACATTATTGGGAAGAATATTATTCAGGAATTCTTTGATTGCACTGAAGTTATAGCCATAATTAGAGGATCAATTATTGATAAAACAAATTGCTATGCTTGTGGTCAAGTTAGAAATAATTTTTTTGCATATTCATCCGACACTACATAAGATGTATTATGAACTTCCCAACGCTCATGATCCTAAAATTAAAAAGATTGCTACTATTCTTGTTATGCATGAATTTGACTATATAATCCGAGAAGCTAGAGAAATCTTTGCTTAATATAGGATAAATTTTGAGCATCCTCCAATAGAAGAAATTCGCCATGATAAAGGTACTATATGTAGTCTGGAATCTAAAGATTATTTTGCATATAGTGAAAATCTTAGGAGGAAAGTTCCCTATGCCGAAGTTATTAAAACTTTGTACCACTATACTTGTGATAAATTGGAGTGGACAAATAAAAGGATTGATGAAGGATTTAGTAATGAGTGGTTTGAGGAGATGGATAGGGAACCTATTGATGATGAAATACATGTTTTATATGAAAATGTTTATGGTGATGATTCAGAGTTTGAAGTAATGAATGTTAAAATTACAAAACAAAGTCCTTTCAATAGATTAAGCTCCCCATTAGGAAAGAAGAACGTGAGAGGAGAGATTTATTCAGAATTTTTTTGGAAGATTTGATTAGAAAGGACTTGGGAACTAAGGATGACAACACGTGAAACTATACATTACGCCAAGCTAGGGGCGTAAAAAAGCGCTTGTTGGGAGGCAACCCAATAGTTATCTTTATTTTTCTTGTTTATTTTCTATTTTTGAGTGTGCACACAATTATGCTACTGTTATGGTTGTATTTTTGTGTTTTAAATTAGTATTTATGACAAGTAAAGCCATTGGTATGATTTGGTTGATAGTTGATTTGATTCTGTGAAAAAACAGAAACCTTTGTTCCTAGTAGCAGGATTGTCTAAATTCACTGGAATGTGATAATATTCTGATTTTTTACACATGATTTAAATAAAAAAATCGCATTTTCCTAATTTTTAAGAATTATTGGAGTTATAGAGGTATTGCGTTTGTTCTGATCATTACAGAATGTTCTATTTTTGACAGATTCTGTTTTCGTTGCATTCTTTGCTTGTTTTGATTCTATGGATTGTATCGGGGTGGGGGTATAAGTCATGGTAAAGTTAGAACACAGTAGGTATGTAATAATAAAATATGAAGGGGCTTAGAACAATACCTAGGGCTCATTCGGTTTGGAGGAAATCAAAATGTAGGAATTAGTAATAGTATAGGAATTTGATAGGACGACACTTGCCATCCTAAGGAATTGACTTGTCTCGTTCCTACGCGTAGAATGAGTTTTGAGTGGATGTGTAGTTTCCTCCAAAAATACAGGAAAGGAGTAGTATTCCTAAGAAATTCATGTACGCATATCCTACAAACCGAATGCATATATTGGAAAATTTCCTCTGGAATGCTTGTTCCTATGTTTTTCCTATGAAAATCCTCCAAACCGAATGAGGCCCTAAAGTTTATGATTGGCTTGTTATTCTAATGGGTCTCACAAGTTTTCTATTGAGTTTTGTGTGCTGAAGTTTTCAAGTTCTGAGTGATATCGTGATGGATGAAGAAATAAGAAGTGGCAATACCCTAATCTTGGGGATGCCCAAGGCAACCCAATGTAATATACAAGGACACCCAAGACACTAAGCTTGGGGATACCCCGGATGGCATCCCTTCTTTCTTCTACCAACCATCGGTAAATTACTTGGAGCTATATTTTATTCTTCACATGATATGAGTTTTGCTTGGAGCGTCATGTATTATATGAGTCTTTCCTTTGTTTGCTTTTCAGTTTGCCACAACCATCTTTTATGGATACACCTTTTTGAGAGGGACACACATTATTCGTGATTTGTTAGAATACTCTATATGCCTCACTTATATCTTTTAAGCTAGGCAGTTGCTCTAGTCCTTCACTTATATCTTTTAGAGCACGGCGGTGGTTGTATTTTAAAGAAATAGTTGCACTCTCATGCTTCACATATATCATTTTGAGAGTTGAATAAATAGTAATGGCAAGATGCACGGGTTATGAAATTGGTCCTAGTGTGATAGGTATTCAAAAGGGATATAATAAAAACTTTCGTGTAGATCATTGAATATGATAAGTTTGATTCCTTGCAATAGTTTTGCGATATAAACATGGTAAAATGTGGGAGGTACTAGTGAATGATTGTGGTTTCGTAAGAATATTGGTGTTAAGGTTTGTGCTTCCTGAAGCATGCATGTATCGTCTCCCATTATGCCAAGAAGTTGGAGCATGATTTATTATTGAGTGTCTTCCTTTGCGTGAAGGTCGGGGGCGCATGATGTTTAACTCCTACCAACCTCCCCCCTAGGAGCATGTGTAGTAGTACTTTTTTCGAGGGCTAATAAATGTGCACAATAAGTATGTGAGTTCTTTATGACTAATGCGAGTCCTTGGATTATACACACGTTCATCTTTCCGCAATTTGCTAGCCTCTCCCGTACCGTGCATTGCCCTTTCTCACGTCGAGATGTGGTGCAAACTTCGCCGGTGCATCCAAACCCCGTGATATGATATGCTCTATCACACATAAACCTCCTTATATCTTCCTTAAAACAACCACCATACCTACTTATCATGGCATTTCAGTAGCCATTCTGAGATATATTGCCATGCAACTTCCACCATTCCGTTATTATGACACACATCATCATTGTCATATTGCTTTGCATGATCATATAGCTAACATAGTATTTATGTCTCAACCACCATTCATCATTTTTTATACATGTTACGCTAGATCATTGCACATTCTGGTACACTGACACATGCAATCATATAGGGTCATATTTTGTTCTTGTATTGAGTTGTAATTTTGAGGTGTGAGTAAATAGAAATGTGATGATCATCATTATTCGTTATTAGAGCATTTCCCCAAGTGAGGAAATAAAAAAATAAAAAAGGACAAAAATAGCCCAGAAAAAAGAGGCCAAAATGAGCCCACAAAAAATGAGAGAAAAAGAGGGAAGGGGCATTGCTACTTCTTTTTCCACACTTGTGCTTCAAAGTGGGAATTTTTCATATAACTAGTGGGAATTTTTCATTATAGAACTTATTCCAATGATAAGCTTCCTCTAATGTCCAAGGTCTTCTAGAGCAAGCAAGTTGGATGCACGCCCACTAAGCTTTCATTTTGAGCTTTTGTACACATATAACTCTTAGTGCATCTGTAGCATGGCAATCCCTACTCCTTCCATTGACATCAATTGATGGGCATCTCCAAAGCCGGTTGATTAGCCTCGTCGATATGAGACTTTCTCCTTTTTTTCTTTTCTTCATATTATCTCTACCACCATACTCTATTCCACTCATGGTGCTATATCCATGGCTTGCACTCATATATTGCGAGGGGGGAGGGTGAAAAACTTGAAGCGCGTTAAAAAGAATGAATCAATTTGATGCGGAGCATCCCACGTTCATCCCCATGTACACTCCGACTACTCTCCAAGCCCCAAGAGGACATATGACGAGACCTCGTACATACACCATTGGACTCAAGGTGAACTCGCTCCTCTTCGAACCATCACTTTCCACATGTGAGACATGGCTACTACCTCATATATATGTGCTATGCATGACTAGGAACAAAGAGGAAGGCCATGGACCAGACGGTGAGGACACCCAAGTAAAAGAACTACCGAAGAAGCTCCAGCGAGCGGACGTCCGGACGACACCGGACGACTGGCCTCTCACAGCGAGCGGACATCCGGCCAGGACCGGACGACCGGCGACACCGCACCCGAGCCAAACCAGCGGATGTCCGACGCCACCGGACGACCGGACGACCGGCCACCTCCGGAAATCCGGTGCCTCCTCAACCGAACCGGATCAAGCGGACGACCGGTCCCGCCTGAGCCACCGGACGACCGGTACCTGCCTGTGCGTAGCCGCGCCTTTGTCCTTGTATCCCTCTCCCACTTACCCCTTCGTGGCTCTATACTATATATACTCCTCCACCTCCTCCATTTTAGGTTTAGCAAAGGATTAGCTATTTCGTGTGAGAACTTTGCTCATCCACTTGGTTACCTTCTCCTCGGAGATTCGAGCCTCCTACGGAGAAGATCCCCCAAGCGGATTCAAGACCCCTCTTTAGGGAAGAACATCAAGACCTCATCCGGAGAAGACCGTTACCCGTGTATCGTCCTTGGTTGATCGTGTACTGTGTGAACCCTATGTATTCGAGGATCTAGCACATGTGTAACTTGTTCTTGTTGGTTTAGTGACTCTCTTGTGTTTTCCTTTGTGTTCACTTCATTTCCTCCCCTTGTGTTATTTGTGTTCATCGCGGGATCCGCTCCTATCATGAAAGATCGGCCCCAAGGGTTCCTACCCTACATCATCTTGGTATCATGAGCCACGTTGATCACGATTTCAGAGCCTCCCCTCTTCGTTTTCTAGCCTAATTTTGTTGTGTTCTTCCCTAAATTCGAAAATCCCCACCAAAAATAGCCCCAAATTTTTTTATGATTTGTTGGTTTCACAAAGTTTTGTTGGATTTGATCCATGGATTCTCTTGGTTTCTGAAAGTGCGTTATATCGACTAGAGGGGGGTGAATAGGCGATTTTTATGAATTCTTCACTGACGAATTTCAGGGTGAGGAAATTCCTTAGCGGAGAACTACTTGCAGCGGAATAAGTACTTAGAAGCAAACATAATAGAACACAAGCATGGTCATCATGATGAAATGAAGACGAGCACAAAGTACGGAAAGCGTAAACACAGGATGACATGGGATGAAGACAAACAGACTGAAGAAATTGAACTGAGGAAATTGAGAAAGTCTTCAGTCAAAGTCTTCAAACAGATATGAACAAGCACTCAACACATAAATGAGGAAATGGAAGGGTTGAGGAAATGGAACCATGTAGCTTGGTGAAGACAATGATTTGGTAGACCAGTTCCAACTGATGTGACAGTTGTACGTCAGGTTAAGGCGGCTAGGTATTTAAACCTGAGGAGACACAGTCCTGGACACCCAGTCCTGAACACGCAGCTCAGGACACTCAGTCCTCACCGTATTCCCCTTGAGCTAAGGTCACACGGACCTCGCCCAATCACTCGTGGTAAGTCTTCAGGTGACTTCCGAACCTTCACAAACTCGGTCACTTGGCGATCCACAATTCCTCTTGGATGTTCTAGACCATGACGCCTAACCGTCTGGAAGATGCACAGTCTTCAAAGTTAACAAGCGTCGGATCCACGTAGGATCAATCTCTTCAGTGATGCTCAATCACTTTGGGTTTGTTGGTGTTTGGGTTTGGGTTTCCTCACTTGATGATTTTCACTCAAAGTCCTCGGAAGATGGGATGCTCTCAAATGACAAGTGTCAGTTTCTCTCGGAGCAGCCAACCAGCTAGTGGTTGTAGGGGGCGGCTATTTATAGCCTAGGGAGCAGCCCGACATGATAAGACATAAATGCCCTTCAATGATATGATCGTTAGGTGGGTAGATATTTTGGGATAGCTGGCACAAAGCACAGCAATGGTCGGAAATTTGAGTATCAAATTCCTCAGGGCTATCATGTTCCTCACTATGTAGGCAATCCGCACTGGCGAATTCCTAACTCCTCAGTCAAAACAAATTCCTCAGAGACCAGAAGAACTTCATCTCTGTCACTGAAGAATATGACTGAACTGTATGAGATTTCCAATGCCTTCACTCGAAGGGATTGGTAGGTGTAGGATTTTGAGTTGAGCATCACATGGAAATTTTTCCTTAGTATTTTCTCGACCCCCTTTAACAGTATGATGTTTCCTATGACTCAAGAAAGAGAAAATGAAACTACGAAAACAAAAGTCTTCACGCTTCATGTTCCTCGAATGAATACCAAGTCTTCAAGGTCACACCAATTTCTTCACATTCAAAGTCTTCAGAAAGTCTTCAAAAAGTCTTCAGAAATCCAAAGTCTTCAGTCGAAGAACTTCATTTTTAGGGGGCGACTTTTTCTGTAAATATTAAACTCCTCATAGTCTTATAGACTTGTGTACACTCACAAACGCATCAGTACCTTAACCTATAAGTCTTTAATACACCAAAATCACTAAGGGGCACAAGATGCACTTACAATCTCCCCCTTTTTGGTAATTGATGACAATATAGGTTAAGTTTTCAACGGGGATAAACATATGAAGTGTAAATACTGATATTGAGGAATTAGATTACAAGATATAGAAGAACTCCCCCTGAAGATGTGCATAGTGAGGAATTTGCTTTTGAAGCAATGCACACTTGAAGAGTTGAATCATGGAGATCTCCCCCTATATCTTGTAGTTCATACACGCATTTGACATAATATGAAGAATTTGAAATGCATGATGAAATATGGTGAATGAGTAATTCAACATGTGTGCATTAACATATATGAGGAATAATCATGCAGAAAACACATCAAAAGTATCAGAGCACCATCGGGTTTAAGTTTACAACTCGATCCAATAAAGTTTCAGAAGAGCGAGAGTTGTAACTTAGCCAAAAAAACGCCCATATAAGATAGACCCGCTTGAAGACTAACTCAAATTTCTCCCCCTTTGTCATCGAATGACCAAAAGGATCAAAAATGAGGACTAACGCCCCTGAAGAATGTCAAGTTGATGAAGGAGAGCCAGCGTTGTTGGGGTCGTTTGTTGATGTAGATCCTGCAGTAGTGTCGTCCAAGTCTTCATGCTCATCGGTGTCGCGCGATGAAGAATATGAGCTGGCCACCAAGGAAGGAACTTTGACATTCTTGAATTTCTTCGGTGGAGGTGCAGACCAATCAAAATCTTCCTTGAGACCCATTTACTTCAGATCTTCTACACTATAGACATGGCACAGAATAGCCCAGGTGCGACCGAAGACCTCATGGAGGTAGTAATGGTTTTTCTTCACTGTATTGTGTGTAGTGGTCATGTTGTGAAGAAAAGAACCAAACTGATGCTTAACCCATTTATGGTTTCGATCCACCTTCTGGTGAAGACTAAGCAGAAGCTCACGGTCAGTCATCACACGAGGAGCAGCGGCTTGAGGATTTGTCTTGGAGGCATGGGCAGCAGAATCATGAGTGGCAGAGTCATCATTGGTGGAATAAGATGCAGTTTTGCAAAACTGACTATCCAATGGACGAATGCCTTCATCAATGATAGCAGGAGCCTTGCCCTTCTCATCAGTTGAAGTAAAAGTCTGCTTGAGGACTTCTATCAGGGGCAAGTAGCTGAGGTGATTCTGAAAATCAGCCTTGTAGTTGAGTGAAGACCTTGTCCCGAGGAATCTCATAATCCAAGGTGCATAAGGCTTCAGCTCAAACGGAGAAAGTGCAGCATTTGCCAGAGTCCTCATGAAGAAATCGTGATAGTTGATAGGAATGCTATGAATGATGTTGAATAGCAGATTCTTCATGATGCCAACTATTTCCTCATCAGATGAGTCATGGCCTTTGATAGGACTCATTGTCCTCGTCAGAATGCGATAGACTATTCTGGGCACATAGAGTAAGTCCTTTACGAGAAATTTGGTCCTTGGGGCTTGACCGGGCTTCAGAGGCTTCATTAACACTTGCATGTAATGAGCAGTGAGTTCAGGTTCTTGGTACAGGCAGAGAGCTCCTTCACTGGGTGGACTGATGGGAAGGGCGTGAAGCAATTCAGAGGCCGGTGCATTATAATGAGTATTATTGGTCATCCAGTCCAAGACCTAGGTGTTGATATCTTCAGGATCACCAGTGATGTGCAGAGTCGCATAGAACTGAAGAATGAGCTCTTCATTCCAATCAACAATGTCAGTGCAAAAGTTGAGGAGGCTTGCGTCATGAAGCACACCGAGCAAAGGAGAGAAACAAGGCAATGATTCCATGTCCACGTGAGGAATATGCTCATGGTAGAAGATTTTGTCCTTGTTGAAAAGTAGTGAAGAATAGAAATTTGCCTGGCTGGCAGTCCAGAAGCGCTTACTTCTAAGACGAGCAGAATCATAGGAATTGTAGTCAGTGAAGAACACGTGCTCGCCGAAGAAATCATCAGGCTTGAATTTCTGCTTCTTTGAGAATGGATCCTTTGGTTTGGGGTGAGGAGTGTCAGTCAATTGCATCACAACCTCATGGATCTCAATCTCAGGTTCCACAGGCTGAGGAATTTCAGGTACTTCTTCAGTGGCAGCCTGGGACTTAAATTCTTCATTGTCATGTTCTTCAGCACTAGTGGCTAGAATTTCTTCATGGGCAGACGGTGTGGCATGTGGTTCATCAGATCCCATTTGTACATTAGTTACTGGGGACTGAGGAATTTGTTGCAATGGTGTGAAGAGTGGAGAGTTGGGGTGCTGACTTTCCCAAAAGTCATCACTTAGCACGGGTGTGGTACAGCCAATGTCCACATCTTCATCTTCCATTTCTTCAACGCCGGCCTCTTCAGCAGTAAACTGAGGCATAGGCGAGGAGACAACTGGTGTTGAAGGGATTGTATCCACTTCAATTTCTTCATCCATCTGCTCTGACGAAGCAGCAGAGGGATTCTCTTCATCGGATTCACTTGGAATCACATATTCTTCATCAAAAGGAACAAGGTCCTTTGATGGCATGGTTGAGATAGGAACAACATCAATTTGGTTTGCAAACGAGCTGGTCAAAGACTTCATCTTCTTCGGAGCTGAAGAATCTGATGAAGTTGATGCCTTCCTTTTCTTCACTGTTGCACGCTCTGCAGCCTTAGTCTTCTTCACATCTGAAGCAGATGGAAGGATTGGAGTTGGGGTAGGCGCAGGAGGAGCAGAGGAATTTGGTTGAGTTTCTTCAGGCACAACTGATGCAGTTGCCCTGACTTCTTCATTTTCTTCAGGCGCACCACTAGTGGATGCCCTGGCAATTTCTTCAGCGGCTGGAATGCAGTCATCAGCCCTGGAATTAGCATTTTCTTCATCAGACTGATTGTCATCAGCGGTGCTGGCATTTTCTTCAGTCGGCTGAGCAGATGCTTCAGCTTGAGGAATTTCATGTTGCGTTGGGGCTGCAACAGTGGAAGTAAACTTTTCAGTCAATTTCAGAAACCTAACTTTGGCTCCAAGCCAGTCAGTGCGGTATGCATCAAATTCATCATTGAGTTTCTTGATCTCTGATTGAATTGTGACAAGTTCTTCAGTTGTCATAGAGACAACGTTCTTCTTCAGGAAACACCCCTTTTTGTACTGTGCCTTCTTGATCTGCATGGCCTTCTCAAACTTCCATTTTTCTTCTTGTATGAAATGAGTCAACATATGACTTTGGCCAGGAGTCATCTTGAAATCAGGCGTAGGAGTGCTTGGGTCCTTGTGCCATAAGTCAATGTACTTAAGGATCAACTTTGGATCCAAAAGTAGAGGCACACTTGTGCCCTTGGCTCTAGCGGCCCTGACTTGCCTGTCTCTGATTACTTCGGCAAGTTCCTCATCATCAGCTTCGTCTTCATCAGACGGCACTTGGAAGGCGACCTGCTTCTTTTGAGGACTTGGTCGAGAGCCTCGTCCAGCAGTTGCCTTGGTCTTCAACAGAGTGGGACCAGTTGAAGAATGCAGTGGTGTTGAGGAACTAGCAGATGCTCCAGAGGCAATAGAGATGCCAGTCGTCCTTTGGCACATGGCGAGATGCGCAGGTGCTGAGGATTTTGTCAGAGCAGCTGAGGACTTTGGTGGAGGAGCTGAGGACTTAGGAGCAGCATGAGGAGTCGGTCGTGAGGGCTTTGAAGAGTCTGGCCAACAGGGCATTGCTGAGGAACTTGGTCGTGAGGGCATTGCTGGTGAAGCACTTGGCTTGTGAGAAGGCTTCTTTGGCATGGCCTTCTTTGGCTTGCTTGTAGAGGCCTCAGCAGTGGCAGCAGCAGCAGAGTCTTCATTGAATTTCCTCACTGCTTCTCTTTCTTGTCTGGCCAACTTGGCCTGGCGCTTGGCCCATTCATCAGGATAATCCTCACCGCGCTTGAGGCTAGTGAGATCTGCTTCTTGGCCAGGTGCCAACGGAGGTCTTGGGCATGGAGGATTGAGAGTGAATTTCTTCATGTATTTTGGAGTAACATATATGTACTCCCTCCACTCTCTTTCCCATCTCCTCTCTATTCTTTGGATGCGCACTTTGCGCTCATTCTTGGTTTCCTTTCCATGAGTGGCCTCATCAGGAGTGCAATAGTCCTTGTACATGTCATCAGGGATCTCAAAAGCAGTATTGACCTCAGGCCTCTTTCCTCCTTTCTGTGGCTTCTTACCATCGGCCATTTTCTTCAGTTGAGGAATTTGAACAATGGAATTCTCTGAATATGTATGCAACTTTTCTTCGAGGAACACTGCAAATGAGTTAAGTTGATGAGAACCTAGTGATTCAGCAGCTGACATGAGTACCTGTGAACAGAGTATAGTTGCAAGGAATTTGGAGAGGTCATATGCGTTCTCAGAGGTTTTTTTTTAAGAACAAGTTTGAGGAATTTGACCAGATGAGTCTTGAAGAATTTCACTAAGCGTTCTTTGTCTTAGGTTCCAGAGATGTATAGATCGAAAATCCACACATTTGAGGAATCTTGAAGAAAAACATAGCTTAGACAAATGAATCAAGAACAGATGACATGTGAGGTGATTTAGTGTGTGAAGATTTGAAGAAAAACACCTTTGAAGATTTTGTAGAAATCATTTGAATCAAAGAGGGCAGTAAAAGTAACTTTTAATTACCCTGGACGAAGAACACAACGAACTGGGAAGTGGAGATGTGAAGTTCGTCAGTGGAGATCTTCCACGCCCTAACTCGGCAGAGGAAGACAGCTACGGCAGTGGCGGAGTGAAGAAATCCGCAGCCGGCGTGAGTACGATGGCGACGAGGTCGAGGCAGTGAAGCTCTTCCTCACCGGCAACGATGAAGTAGCGGCGGCGCTAGGGTTTGAGAAGCTCGAGCTAGAGTGAGGTCGAGCGGAGTAAAAGAGAAGTGAGGAAGGGGAGGGGGTATTTATAGCCACGGTGAAAAACTGTTCGCCCAAAGAATTTGGACGAATGTGCCCCTGACCCTTATCATTCGCTTGACATGTGTCACCCACATACTGAGAAGTGGAGATCATGTGAGATCGTGGGTGGATGGATAAGTGTTGTCAAGGGATGTGGAATGGTTTGAGCGGCAAAGCCGAAAATTTAGATAAGATAGGTTTTAAAGTTCCGTTCGCAATTTCTTCAGCTGACAAGGACAAAGTGAAGATTTTGAACGAGTTTCAAATAGAACGCACATGAAGAATTTGTGAATAGAATGGGTTGAGTTTAGCATAGAGGGGATAGGGTCCGATCACATTCACTTAGCAAAAAACAACTTAAAGAATTAGCCATAAGTGAATGTTGTAGAGGACATAAACTCATATATATATATATATATAGCCAATGAAGAAAAAGGTCGGAAACAGTGAAGACAATGCAAAGTTGAAAAACAACTGAGGAATTTCAAAGAACTGAGGAAAAGCTCAATTGAATATTTTCAACTTTTTGGTGGTGGCATGACCCACCATATAAGAATGATGATTTCAGACACAGCGTACAATTGTCGTAGGGTTCTGAGAATCAACTTCTTCGTTAATTTCTTCACACTTAGAGTGTTAGTCTTCATTGATTGAAGAAAAACATTTCTTCATGTGTTGCACATCTAAGTCATCAATTTTGCATAAGTGTTAGGATGAGTGTCCTTTTCAAACAACATTCGAAGATTCTAAGATATTTAGCTCACACCGCAACTTACTAAATATCTTCTCATCCAAGGGCTTTGTGAAGATATCGGCTAGCTGTTCTTCAGTCTTCACATGCTCAATAGAAATGTCGCCCTTCAACACATGATCACGAAGAAAATGATGACGAATCTGAATGTGTTTTGTCTTCGAGTGCTGAACTGGGTTGTGACCAATCTTGATGGCACTCTCATTGTCACAGAAGAGAGGCACATTCTTCAGATTGACGCCGTAGTCCTTGAGAGTTTGCTTCATCCACAGCAATTGAGCACAGCAAGAACCAGCAGCAATGTACTCAGCTTCAGTAGTAAACAGTGATACGCGGTTCTGTTTCTTCGAGGACCAACAGACCAAAGATCGTCTGAGGAAATGACATGTACCAGATGTTGACTTGCGATCCACACAATCACCAGCATAGTCAGACTCAGAATATCCAATGAGATCAAAAGCTGAGCCCTTGGGGTACCATAATCCAAGTGTTGGTGTGTGAGCTAGATATCGAAGAATTTGTTTCACAGCCTTATGCTGTGATTCCTTTGGTGTAGCTTGAAATCGGGCACACATGCAAACACTAAGCATTATATCTGGCCTAGATGCACATAAGTACAATAAAGAACCAATCATGGAGCGGTATACCTTATGATCAAAGTCAATACCATTTTCATCAGTGCACAGATGGCCATGTGTGGGCATAGGAATTTTGACGCCTTTGCAATCTTGCATGCCAAATTTCCTCAGTACATCCTTGAGGTATTTCTCCTGAGATATGAATATGCCATTGCGTTGTTGACGAATTTGAAGACCTAAGAAGAATTTCAATTCTCCCATCATAGACATTTGATATTCTTCACTCATCATATAGGCAAATTCATCACTATAATGTTGGTCAGTACATCCAAAGATAATATCATCAACACATATTTGGCACACAAATAGTTCACCACCATAAGATTTAGTGAAAAGAGTAGGGTCGAGTAAACCGGGTTTGAAGCCTTTCTTCACGAGGAATTCCTTCAAAGTATCATACCACGCACGTGGGGCCTGCTTGAGGCCATAGAGGGCCTTATTGAGTCTGAAGACTTTGTCAGGATGCTTTGGGTCTTCAAAACCTGGGGATTTAGCAACATATACTTCTTCCTCAAGCTTACCATTGAGGAATGCACTTTTCACATCCATTTGATATAAAGTGATATCATGATGGTTAGCATAAGCAAGTAATATGCGAATAGCCTCAAGTATAGCAACAGGTGCAAAATTTTCATCGAAGTCAATTCCTTCAACCTGTGTGTAGCCTTGAGCTACAAGCCGTGCCTTATTCCTCACCACAAGGCCATTTTCATCTTGCTTGTTGTGGTAGATCCACTTTGTGCCGATGATATTGTGCTTGCGAGGATCTGGACGTTTGACCAGTTCCGGGACGTTGTTGAGCTCGAACTGATGTAATTCTTCTTGCATGGCCTGAATCCACTCAGGCTCCAGAAATACTTCATCTACCTTAGTGGGCTCTGTGATAGAGATGAAAGTAAAGTGCCCACAAAAGTTAGATAAATGTGAAGCTCTTGAGCGTGTGAGAGGACCTGGAATGTTGATGTCGCTGATGATTTTCTCAATTTGCACTTCATTTGCGACGCGAGGATGAGTGGGTTGACGTTCAGGAATTTGATCAGCATTTTCTTCAGCACCATTTTCCTCAGGTGCATCAGCATGACGTTCTTCATGTTCTGGAATAACTTCTACAGCAGATTCTTCAGTAGGAATGACATCCTCTGTAGCCTTCATCCGTCATAGGAGGTAGGTGCTCTCTTTGCGAGCCATTAGTCTCATCGAACCGCACATCTACAGTTTCAACAACGTTGTGATGACAGGTGTTGAAGACTTTGTAGGTGTGCGAGTCCTTACCATAACCGTGCATAAAACCTTCATGTGCTTTCGGTGCAAATTCAGAACTGTGATGAGGATCTCTAATCCAACATTTAGCACCGAAGACTTTGAAATAAATCACATTGGGTTTCTTGTCAGTGAGGAGTTCATAGGCAGTCTTCTTGAAGAATTTGTGAAGATATACTCTGTTGATGATGTGGCACGCAGTATCAATTGCGTCAGGCCAGAAGCGAGGAGGCGTCTTGTACTCATCAAGCATAGTGCGGGCCATCTCAACAAGAGTATTGTTCTTGCGCTCCATGACGCCATTTTGCTGAGGAGTATAGGGAGCAGATAGCTTATGAGTGATACCAAGTTCATCAAGATAGTCATCAAGGACAGTGTTCTTGAACTCAGTTCCATTATCACTCCTGATGTGCTTGATCTTCACACCAAAGTTAGTTGAAGCCCTCGAGGAAAATCGTTTGAAGACTTCCTGCACTTCAGTTTTGTAAGTGATAATATGGACCCATGTATATCGAGAATAATCATCAACAATGACAAAGCCATATAAGGATGCAGCATTAGTAAATGTGGCATAGTGAGTAGGGCCAAAGAGATCCATGTGAAGCAATTCAAATGGTCGAGTAGTAGTCATGATAGTCTTCGCTGGATGCTTGGCCTTGGTCATCTTTCCAGATTCACAGGCTCCGCATAAGTGATCCTTGAGAAATTTGACATTTTCATTGCCAATGACATGCTTCTTCTCCGCGAGCGTGTGCAGATTCCTCATGCCAGCATGACCAAGTCGTCGATGCCATAGCCAGCCTTCTGAAGCTTTTGCAAGTAGACATGTAGCAAGTTGTGGTCCTGTAGAGAAATCAACAATATACAAATCTCCTCTCCTAAAAGCCTTTGAAGACTTTGGAATTGTCAGCTTCCATGATCACAACACAATGATACTTGCCAAAGACAACCACCATATCAAGATCACAAAGCATTGAGACAGACATGAGGTTGAACCCTAAGGACTCAAAGCATGAATTTGTCCATGTGTCGATCCTTTGAGATTGCAACCTTACCTAGACCCAATACCTTGCTTTTGCCTTTGTCAGCGTAGGTGATGTGCTTCAGATGTGATGGAGATAAAGCAGTTTCCATCAATAAGCTCCTGTCACCAGTCATGTGATTTGTACATCCACTATCGAGGACCCACTCAGTGGCTTTGGGTTGATCATCCTGCAGATGAACTAGTGCAACTTACGAACTCATATACTTCATCAGTGAAGAATATGATATCAATTTCATCAGACAATAGAACAGATAAAATAGTATGAGGACGTGAGAAATGAAGATTCATTTCTTCATGATTAGCTTGCGTCCTTTCAAGCATATTCAGGTCTCCAGCAAATTCTTCAGACGATTAAGTTCGTCTGGAGACCTGACCCTGCATAAGAGGTTAGTTCTTTTTCTTCACCACCCACATCTGAAGGGGTGGCAAAGAGTTCATCATTCTGCGAGCTCCATAAAAGAAAGGTGGCATAGATGCCAATCCACTTCGTTTCACATAAGAGTGGTTAGGGTAAGTATAAGAGTAAGTAGAGAAATTCTTCGAGGACTTATGAACATAATGATTTGAAGAATAATGCACATATCCATAATCCTTAGATCTTCCCTGCGAAATAGACGGGTTAGCACGATGATGTTCATATGAGGACTTTGATCCTTTTGAGGAATTTGATCCATGTGAGGAGTTTGGTCCGTATGAGGACTTGGATCCATATGAAGAATTTGGTCCATAAGAAGAATTTGATCTGGGGTTCCTATTCTTCACAGGTGATGTCATGATGACATTCACCTGAAGATTTTCAAGGAATCTTTTGGGAACCCAGATTTTCTTCATAGGAGGACCATTCTTGTAGTTAGTGCCAACATATCTAGCAAATACTTCACCATTCTGATTTTTGAACAGTTTATAATTGGAGTCAAATGACTCATCAGAAGAATATGAAGATTCACACGTAAAACCAGATAAGGTAGATGGATCCACTGAAGGTCCCTTTGCAGCAAACCATGAGGTTTTGGGATACTGCTCAGGTTTCCAGTAGGTCCCATCAGCATTGATTTTCCTTTCAAAGGCAATACCCTCTTTCCTAAGGTTCCTATTGAGAATCTGTCTTTTAAGCACGTCACAAAGAGCCTGATGCCCTTTGAGGCTTTTGTACATGCCTGTCATATACAATTCCTTCAGCCCTGCATCATCAGTGATACTAGCAATGTCCTTAGATGAGGAATTAGTGATAGCAGAGGCAGTTGAAAAATTTGCAGCAATGGAAGTATTTGAGCATTCAGGTGAAGAATTAGCAGTTTTACGTTCAATGCACTTCAAACATGGAGGAACAAATTCATCCTGGGTAGCGCTGATTTGTTGAGCGAGTAATGAATCACGCTCCTTCTGAAGATCTTCATAACTCACTCTTAACTGCTCAAGATCTTGCTTTCTTTGAAGAAATTCATAAGAAAGCTTCTCTTGATCAGATAGGAGAGTGTTATGATGACCTTGAAGATTGTCAAACTTGGACTGGAGTCCCTGAAGACTTTCAGCCAAAGCATTGGAGCGATCCATTTCTTCACCCAACATATCGTCGCTCTCATTTAGCATATTCTGAACTTTTTCCAAAGCTCTTTGTTGTTTAGTGGCAAGGGAAGCAAGTTTGACATAACTGGGTCCAAATTCGTCACCAGATTCATCATCACTGGACTCAGATAAGTAGCATTCAGTTACCTTGGCACCTTTTGCCATAAGGCATGGTGCAGAGGATGATGATTCTAGATTGAAAGTCATAGCCTTGCACGATTCCATGAGGTCCTCGAATTAGGGTTCATGGCAAGATCGATGACTTTCATAGACCTCAGAGAGTCGGTCCCAGATGAGTTTCGCATGGCTGAGATGCATAACGTTCCTGAACTGGTTTTTTGACAAGCTGGAGCAGATGATGTCCTTCGTCATGAGGTTGAGTAGCATGTACTTGCGAATATCATCAGCCTCCGCCATCTTGCATAGGTCAGTAAGACCAATTTTGGTGACGGTCCAGAGTTCGCTATTCATCGCCATGAGGCGCTTCTTCATCATGGCCTTCCACTTGGGATAATCATGACCATCAAAGATGGGGCATGTCACAGTCTTCATTCCTGCAGTCGACATAACTAAAACTCCAGGCGGTTAAACCAAAATCACACAGAACAAGGGAGTACCTCGCTCTGATATCAATTGAAAGTGCGTTATATCGACTAGAGGGGGGTGAATAGGAGATTTTTATGAATTCTTCACTGAGGAATTTCAGGGTGAGGAAATTCCTTAGCGGAGAACTACTTGCAGTGGAATAAGTACTCAGAAGTAAACATAACAGAACACAAGCATGGTCATCATGATGAAATGAAGACAAGCACAGAGTACGGAAAGCGTAAACACAGGATGAAGACAAACAGGTTGAAGAAATTGAACTGAGGAAATTGAGAAAGTCTTTAGTCTCTTCAAACAGATATGAACAAGCACTCAACGCATAAATGAGGAAATGTAAGGGTTGAGGAAATGGAACCAAATAGCTTGGTGAAGACAATGATTTGGTAGACCAGTTCCAACTGTTGTGACAGTTGTACGTTTGGTTAGGGAGGCTAGGTATTTAAACCTGAGGACACACAGTCCCGGACACCCAGTCCTGAACACGCAGCTCAGGACACTCAGTCCTCACCGTATTCCCCTTGAGCTAAGGTCACACGGACCTCGCCCAATCACTCGTGGTAAGTCTTCAGGTGACTTCCGAACCTTCACGAACCCGGTCACTTGGCGATCCACAATTCCTCTTGGATGCTCTAGACCATGACGCCTAACCGTCTGGAAGATGCACGGTCTTCAAAGGTAACAAGCATCGGATCCACGCAGGATCAATCTCTTCAGTGATGCTCAATCACTTTGGGTTTGTAGGTGTTTGGGTTTGGGTTTCCTCACTTGATGATTTTCACTCAAAGTCCTCGGATGATGGGATGCTCTCAAATGACAAGTGTCAGTTTCTCTCGGGGCAGCCAACCAGCTAGTGGTTGTAGGGGCGGCTATTTATAGCCAAGGGAGCAGCCCGACATGATAAGACATAAATGCCCTTCAATGATATGACCGTTAGGTGGGTAGATATTTTGGGACAGCTGGCACAAAGCACAGCAACGGTCGGAAATTTGAGTATCAAATTCCTTAGGGCTATCATGTTCCTCACTATGTAGGCAATCCACACTGGCGAATTCCTAACTCCTCAGTCAGAACAAATTCCTCAGAGACCAGAAGAACTTCGTCTCTGTCACTAAAGAATATGACTGAACTGTATGAGATTTCCAATGGCTTCAGTCGAAGGGATTGGCAGGTTTAGGATTTTGAGTTGAGCATCACATGGAAATTTTCCTTAGTATTTCCTCGACCCCCTTTAATAGTACGGTGTTTCCTACGACTCAAGAAAGAGAAAATGAAACTACGAAAACAAAAGTCTTCATGCTTCATGTTCCTCGAATAAATACCAAGTCTTCAAGGTCACATCAATTTCTTCACTTTCAAAGTCTTCAGAAAGTCTTCAGAAATCCAAAGTCTTCAGTCGAAGAACTTCGTTTTTTGGGGTCGACTTTCTCTGTAAATATTAAACTCCTCATAGTCTTATAAACCTGCATACACTCACAAACGCATCAGTCCATTAACTTGTAAGTCTTTAATACATCAAAATCACTAAGGGGCACTAGATGCACTTACAGTTTCAAGTGGATCTAGCATCTCCCCAAGTTTCCCCATCTTTCATCCATGAAATCTCATCAATTTTGACCCCAAAATCATCATTTTCCGCCAAAAATCGCGTCCCGAATCTCGGATCCCGAGTTAACCCCGACCCACCGGACGACCCTTGCTTTACCGGATGTCCGGAGACCCTGGAAGCACCGGACGTCTGACCTTACCGGACGACCGGAACCCCTAACCCGAGCTGTAATTAGCAAATTTCCGACCCGACCGGACGTCCGGCGACCGGACGACCGTTTTTTCCGGACGTCCTCTACCTGTAGATATCAACTTCGCTCAAATTTTGTTTCGGCCATAACTAATTCATCCAGAGTCCGATTTTCGCGTTCTTTAGCTCGTTGAAAAGCTCGTGACATCCCCGTTTCCACAAAAATAGTACCACCATCATTTGACTCCATCAAATTTTGTGAATTTTGTCATCTTTTCCTAGGGCTTCCACCACATCATCCACTACACCATCACCGACTTCCGCAACCTAACCAATTTTGTTCCCCATCGCATTAGTGGTTGCTTGAGTAGTGATTCGAGTCTCCTAAGGTGTTTCGGCTACTTAGGGATGGTTGCTTCCTCATCAACCACCACCATAACTTCCGCATAGTTTTGCCCACCTCACACTTCCACCACCCCAACTTAACCCGATTTTGTTTGTGTTGTGAGTTGTGTCTCCTAAGGTGTTTCGGCTACTTAGGGACCGTGCTTCCAACTCCGACACCGTTTATAGTCCACCACCTTACCCTCCACTTACGCATTGCGTCTCAACCCATCATTGCATTTCCGCAATCCCATTGAGCTTCCGCAACCACCTCCACATTTCCACTACCACCATTTGACATTTGAGATTTTGAGTTCGCGGTTTTTCCGTTTCCTAAGGTGTTTTGGCTACTTAGGGACGAGTCTCCATCATCTTGGTATCTCCATCAAGATCACCGCCACTCATCATCGCCACAGACGGTAACCTCCATATCATCTTGGTATCGTGGTATCCCTTCATTGTATATTCCCTTGCAATTGCATTGATAACCCCTAGCCCATTTTTCGTCACTTGCCTATCGAGAGTAGCCATTTGAGTATTGCCGGCAACGTTACTTGTGCACATTAGTGATCTACACCATACATTGCATACATACCATATCATATTGGTATCATCATATCATCTCTTGTGCCTCAAGTTTGTTCCCGCATATACACAATAGCTATCTTGGTTTGTGCATTGTGCAAAAGTGGCCATACAAAAAAAAGAATAAAGCTTTTAAGCAAAAGAGAAAGAGCAAAGATCTTGTAAGCAAGTGCCATAGCATCATACCACATTGCATAAGATTTCCATATCCGATCATCTTGGATCATACCACCGGAACATCATACATATATAGCATACTTGGGATAGAAAGTTCATCCATTTTGCATCTTATAGGTTGTGCACAAGTGTCGTATCTGCCTATAGAGAAATCGTGCTAGCGTTTCTCTTGAGTTGTGCAACACGAGCGTTTTCCGTGGATTCCACATTTTGTGCTCATTCCTTGGTTGCACGACCCCATTTATCTATCTGTGTGTGTGTTTCCGTGTGCCACATTTTGCTATTGGTCTACTTGTTTCACTTGAGAATTTGTGAATCTCTTTCAAAATTATTGACTCTTGCTAACATTTCGCATCAAATTTTTGTGCCACTATCCTCACCAAGCTCCACCATAAGCCTTACTTGTGTAGGTGTGAGAAACCGACAAGAATTGGTACCAATTGTGCTATTTCCTTGTCCACATTGGAGTGATCATTGATCCACTTTCAACTTCGATCAAGGTACATTTGGTATTCGTTCTTCTCTTTCTACCACTCACATTTTTCTCTTGGAGTGATGGATAGGCAAGGCATTTCATCTCCGGTCTTCCACAACAACGACGGCGTGAACAACTACATCACCAAAGCATCAATCTTCGATCTACAACGACAAATGCAGGGCGCACAATCAAGATTGCGAGAGCACATCGAGAACCTCTCCATCGACATTTTTCACTCCGAATCAAGGAAAAGGGACTACATCGACAACAAGCTTTCCGCACAAAAGGAGGAGCAAGATGCAAGGATGGAGGAGATTCGGGCCTTGATCAAGTCTACTTCCCCTTCGTCATCTTCAAGGCGGCGGCGAGCAAGTCGATCATCTTCGGAGCGCCCAAGCGATACAAGCGCAAGTCATCCATGTCCACATCTCCATGGCGACCACCATCACGTTCGTGATCCACCTCGTCATGAAGGGCAAGTCACCTCCAAGCAACATGTGCACGATAACGACACACGACATCTACTACGAGCTCAAGTGCGACAACGCCAACATCATCATGACCATGCTCACCAAGCGCAACTGCACAAGTCCCAACAAGCACTACTTCACGCCAAGCTTCAAGAGCAAAAGAGAAGACCGCGAGACGAGCACCACCAAGATGGTGCTACGGCTACCACCACCAACACTTTGGCATCTTCGCCAAGTGCTATCAAGGCATCTTCACCTTTGGACGTACGGCATCTTCGCCTACTTCCCGTGAGTTCGCCTACATCGACATCATCAAGTACAAGGCGACCACCTACAAGCGAGGGCGACACTTCCATCTTCAGAAGCCCCTCAAGAAAGATGGCCAAGCTTGGGAAATTCCCTTCGGTCATGGAGACGAGATACGAGGTGCCACATCATATGGGCCTCCAACAACAATACGGTGACAAGAAGGTCGAACAAGGGCCATCCCCTTCGACCACGGCGACGAGCGCGAACCTCTTCAACAACATGAAGACGGCGCCCATATTGGACTCACTCCGAGTCAAGCTACGAGACCTCACATGAGACCTTATCTTCGGTCTTAGGGGAGAGTGATGATGTGCCATCTTCGGCCTTCATCCATGGCTACGACCACGACATGATTGAGCATGGAGACATTTGCACCTACATCTCTCAGACACCCACATATGCCGAGATGCCCCAATTGCCATGTGAGGAGAGCCACCACCACATGAGTGACTGAGTGACTCCACCACACGTGACATTGAGAGCATTTCCTATGAGAGGATGAGTGTGACCACCACTAGACCCACACTTGAGAGCATGCCACACATCCTATGTGAGGTTGAGAGCCATTTGAGTGACTCCACCAACCATATGAGTGAGAGCATCCAAGAGGGAGTGAGTGAGCCACAACACTTAGTGAGTGAGGTAGTTGAGACGGCATGTGAGGCCACTATGATTTCTAATGACTTAACCTCTACTCTGAGTGTGTTTTCTTCTTTGGTACTAGGTCTCCTACATGATGACACGCCTATCCTCGATGAGTCCATACCTCCAATGGAGACAACGATGGCCATGGTGGAAGAAGATGCACCCGCCACATGGTTCCATCAAGATGAAGATGACCACGACTTGGTCTTCGAAACCTCACCTACAACACATGAGCGATGCTCCAAAGGTAACATAGGTGATGGTGCTTCTCTTGTCCCACTAGTGGACGATCTCACCAATGATTGCTTGCATGATGTTGATCCACCTATTCCCATGCTTCATGCTAGTGCGACTTCCTCATGTCATGACTTACCTATTTATGATGAATATGATGATGAGCATGTTGATTTGCCTAGTTGTGATGCTATGCTCCATAGGATATCATGTGAAAATTCTATTGGTCACATCATGTTTGACAATCCATTGAACTTGTCATATGCTATGAGTGAGATCTCCCATATTGCATCATTTCAATCTCAACATAGTAGCTATACATGCCCCATTAACATAAATCCCATTTGCACTTATGGCATAGATGACGAGATGATGGTCATTGGCTTTTGTTTTTCATGTGATGGTATTGCCATGCTTCCTTTACATGATTTGCGCAATTCATCTACTATGCCATTCCATGATCACATAGAACCAAATATGCTTTGTTTTGGATGTTGTCAATATTATCCATGTGATGTTCCCATTAATTCTCATGAGGAGACCCCCATAGTTTCCTCATACATATTAGGAGATTTTGTTGCATTCCAAACTTTGCATGTTTGCCATGATTGCTTGCACCGTATGCATCCCACGCATAACAATGCTCTAGATATTTCCCATGATGCATTACACAATTTGAGTCTCCATTATGGTTTGCATAACAACAAACCTATCATGATGGATGACATGTTTCTATATCGCGCATCTCATTTATTTGAGCATTGAATATTTTGTGCTAACCGACACAAACACGTGCGCATCATGATGGATGATGTGTACATATACCATGCACACACAATTTTTCCTTTGTCTTTGTTTTTTGTAGGTACTCACGTATACTCGCCAACCTCTCAATCCCAAGAGTTGACGAAACGAGCTCTTGAGAGCAAAGATGACTTGGGATCCCGTGAACTATCCTTCCCACTGCTCTCTTCGCGCAACGACTACGCGCATCTCTCTCACTTGGCTCTCACACGGCTATGGGCTATATACCGCTTGTCACTTCATGCTCATTTTACCGTGTTCACTTTGCATGCTATGCTTGCTTCTATGCCTTTGCCATGCAATTGTGACCCTTGCTTGCATCTACCCATGATTCATCATTATGCTCCTATGTGTATTTGCATGCTTGGTGGAGATCCTTGTTGTTATTGCCATGTTTATCATGTGCCTCATGCTATTTTGCTCATATCCTCCTTTCATGTTTGTGATATGTCTTGTGCATTATTCATGCCCACCATTTGCACACACGGCATGATTGCCATGAATCCTTCTAGTATGTTGAATCTTCACACTACTAGCTTGCTTGCCTTGATTCACATGATTGCTTGCTTTGTCGCATCACCCATGTTCCATTCTTACTTGCTTTCTTGGGTTGATGACGTATATGTTCATGCCTCCCACATGATACATCTTGTTCATTGTCGCTTACCTCCAATTGTTGCATCTATGCTTATTGATCATGGAGACTTGGCCATATTACTTGTGATGCATGCTTGTTTACTTGAGCGTATTGTATTTGGTTGTTCTCGCATCATATGCCTCCATACTATGAAATGCTCCCTTGTCCTTTCTTATGATGAGCATGATGCATACACTTGTTGGGTATTTTACCACATGAATGATAGGTTTTGCATCTCCGCTAACCTCATTTGTTTTTCGGAGTGTTTGTCATGTTCTTTCATGTTGAAGGATTCACAAGGCGATACCGTCATGACACAACTTGGTCATGTGAAGGCATACATGATGTGCAATACCAACTTTGGCGACAATCTCCTAAAGGTGAACTCCTTCCCTTTGAGCCATCCTCAAATAAGCATATTGGATGGGTCATTCTTTCATTGTTGTTTCCTTCTTCTTGTCTACATGTTGCACCTATTGGATGGAGGACCGACATTGAAGATTGGCTCTATGGACCTTCGCATTGAGGAGCGCTCGGACTTATTGGATGCACTTTCGAATATCCACTCATGCCATGACATCGAGCATTGGTACACCAACACCTCCATATTTCTTGATTGTGCTCACACATGTCATGCTCATTGGACATCTCACACACATGACAAATTTGCATCTTATGCATGGATTGACTCACATTATGATTGCCTTGTTGCATCCTGTATTCCCATGTCATCCATGATATATGAGCTTGTGCATTTACTTAGCATTTTTGTTGTGATATACCTTGATGGCATATTCATACATCATGATCATATTGCCCATCATCAATTGCATGATCACATACTCATCTTGAGCATCCGTTGCCATATTCATGCTATTGATAAACCGTCTCTCTATGACATCATTTTGCACCGTGGTTGCACTGATCATATTCACAACACCTTTGTGTGCGCAATGAATGTTTTTCCTCCCATGAATGCTTTTCATACCATTCCATCTCTTTTGGATAAGCTTCATGCACCTTGTCATGATCAATCTTGTTGCACGGACTCATTCTTACATGATGGACACTTTGTGTGCTCTAACCATTGTATTTCTGAGTGTCGTTTGTGTTTGCTCTTTTTGCATGTATACACTCCGGCGACACCTTGGAGTACTTGGATTTCGCAACGTCTTCCACTCCGTCCAACTACAAGTACGTCCATGACTACCGTTTTCATGGTGATGAGGATCATGATTCGAGGTTGGATCTTTCCCAAGGGGGGAGATGATGCGGAGCATCCCACGTTCATCCCCATGTAAACTCCGACTACTCTCCAAGCCCCAAGAGGACATATGACGAGACCTCGTACATACACCATTGGACGCAAGGTGAACTCGCTCCTCTTCGAACCATCACTTTCCACATGTGAGACATGGCTACTACCTCATATATATGTGCTATGCATGACCAGGAACAAAGAGGAATGCCATGGACCAGACGGCGAGGACACCAAGTACAAGAACTACCGAAGAAGCTCTAGCGAGCGGACGTCCGGACGACACCAGACGACCGGCCTCTCACAGTGAGCGAACGTCCGGCCAGGACCGGACGACCGGCGACACCGCACCCGAGCCAAACCAGCGGATGTCCGACGCCACCGGACGACCGGCGACCGGACGACAAGCCACCTCCGGAAATCCGGTGCCTCCTCAACCGAACCAGATCGAGCGGACGTCCGGTGACTAGCGGACGACCGGTCCCTCCGAGCCACCGGACGACCGGTACCTGCCTGTGCGCAGCCGGGCCTTTGGCCTTGTATCCCTCTCCCACTTACCCCTTCGTGGCTCTAGACTATATATACTCCTCCACCTCCTCAATTTGAGGTTTAGCAAAGGATTAGCTCATATTTTGTGTGAGAGCTTTGCTCATCCACTTGGTTACCTTCTCCTCGGATATTCGAGCCTCCTACGGAGAAGATCCCCCAAGCGGATTCAAGACCCCTCTTTAGGGAAGAACATCAAGACCTCCTCACGGAGAAGACCGTTACCCTTGTATCGTCCTTGGTTGATCGTGTACCGTGTGAACCCTATGTATTCGAGGATCTAGCACATGTGTAACTTGTTATTGTTGGTTTAGTGATTCTCTTGTGTTTTCCTTTGTGTTCACTTTGTTTCCTCCCCTTGTGTTCTTCGTGTTCATCGCGGGATCCGCTCCTATCGTGAAAGATTGGCCCCAAGGGTTCCTACCCTACATCACAATTGCTTGGCTGACACCGGGGTTGCACATGATTTATACTTTGTGTCCAAAAGATGGACCATGACAAGGCTATATGATTTTGTAGGGATAGTGTTCTTTAGCATTTATATTTTAAACGACATGATTGTTTGTTGGGATGCCTGAGTATTGATGTCTTTATGTCAAATTATAGACTATTGCCTTGAATCATTGGGATCTAAATATTCATACCATAAAATAAATATTACATGATGAACATGTTAGGTAGCATTCCACATCAAAAATTCTGTTTTTATCATTTACCTACTCGAGGACGAGCATGAATTAAGCTTGGGGATGCTTGATGCGTCTTCGTCGTATCCATAATTTTTGATTGTGCCATGCTATTATAGTATAAATATTGGATGTTTTATATGCAATTATATATCATTTTTGGGACTAACCTATTAACCTAGTGCACACTTCCAATTCTTGTTTTTCTTGCTTGTTTTTGGCTTTCCATAAACTCAGTATCAAACAGAGCCCAAATGGAGAAAAAACTATGGATTAACTTTTTCTAGACCAGAAGGGGCCCTAAAAGGTTGGGAGAAGATATGAAGAGTCACGAGGGAGCGACAAGCTCAGGAGGCGTGCCCCTAGGCTTGTGGCCCCCTCGTGGCACCTCTTGACGTAATTCCACCTCTATAAATTTCCAAATATTCCCAATACATAAGAGAGCCACCCAAAATACTTTTTTCGCTGCCGCAAGTTTCTGTTCTTCAGCGATCCCACCTAGAGGCCTTTTAAGGTACTCTGCCGGAGGAGAATTGATCACGAAGGGCCTCTACAACAACCTTGTTGCCCTTTCGATGATGTGTGAGTCATTTACCACAAACCTACGGGTTCATAGCTAGTAGCTAGATGGCTTCTTCTCTCTCTCTTTGATCTTCAGTACAATGTTCTCCTCAATGTTCTTGGAGATATATTCGATGTAATCTTGTTTTGCGGTGTGTTTGTTCGGATTCGATGAATTGTGGGTTCATGATCAGATTATTCATGAATATTATTTGAGTCTTTTCTAAATTCTTGTATGCATTATTATTATAGTTTGGTATTTCTCTCCGATCTATAAGTTTGGTTTGGCTAATTCGATTGATTTATTCTGCAATGGGAGAGGTGGTTTGTAATGGGCTCGATCTTGCGGTGATCTATATCCAGGTGATAGAAGGGTACAAGACACATATTTGTATTGTTTCCATTAAGGGGAAAATGACAGGGTTTATTCATATTGATTGGATTTACTTTGTCTACATCATGTCATCTTGCTTAAGGCGTTACTCCGCTTCTTATGAACTTAATACTCTAGATGCATGCTGGATAGCGGTCGATGGGTCGAGGAATAGTAGTAGATGTAGGTAGGAGTCGGTCTACTTGTCTCGAACGTGATGCCTATATACATGATCATTGCCTTGAATATCATCATAACTATGCGCTTTTCTATCAATTGCCTCACGGTAATTTGTTTACCCATCGTATGCTTTTTATTCGAGAGAGAAGCCTCTAGTGAAAACTATGGCACCCGGGTCTACCTTTGACATATATTAAAATCCAAAAATATCTTGCTGCAATTTATTTACTGTTACTTTTTGTGTTTTTTGTCTATCGACCATTATCAGATTTGATCCTTGCAATTAACCGCCAAGGGGATTAACAACCCTCTTGGTCATGTTGAGTGCAAGTATTTGCTCTTTTGTGTGTAGGTGTTGTTCACGAGGTTTCGCGTGGTTCTCCTACTGGATTGATTACCTTGGTTCTTAACTGAGGGAAATACTTATCTATACTGTACTGCATCATTCTCTCCTCTTCGAGGAAATTTCAATGCAGCTCACAAGTAGCAAAGGATATCTCGTGTGAGGGGTTACAATGATGTATGATGTGGCTACCGAGAGTTCTCCTATCTGAGGATAGATGATGAAGATGAACCCTAGACTTCCCTTTATATAGACAGGAGAGGCGAGTTCTATCTGAGGATAGATTATGAAGAGGAACCCTAGACTTCCCTTTATATAGATAGGAGAGCGTATGGTTTACATGTTGGATGCAATCTGGGGCGCCGCCGCCCTCTATCTTGGGTGTCAAGAAGGTCATCTGGCCTCCTACGATTAGTGCCCTATTGTGGGCCCATTGTGCTCCCTTGTAGTTGATGAGGCTGGACTCCTTAGGGTTAGCCACCCCTGGTATAGGATGGCGTCAATGTTACCATGTCACTTATAGCCAGCAAGTACAATAGTTAAATATAAAAATGTGCAACTTTATTACTACATGACCCACCTCCCACTTTCACATAGTGCCTAGGAGCAGTGGAGGAGCTAGCATTTGACATCAGGGTGGTCCGGCCCCCAAATTGTTTTTACAAGAAATACGACATGTGGACGTTCTAACTAGTTACTGATATCACATAGAAATAGATCAATACGGTCTTACAAACACACTAAAATTCTCAATTAAGTCTAAGTTTTGCATAAAGAAGCATACATAGTACATACTATATGAACCATAATACATACCTTGAGAAGCTCAAAAAGACTATGTTTCTGGTCTACGCTTTTGCACTGTCATGAAAGTATCAATTATATCATCTTCATTCACCTCGGCAAAAGCATCCCCCTCAATGTATGTGACTAGGAAATCATCCAAAAGACTATCACCCATCTTATTTCTCAACAGTTTGCTTTATGGTCACATTCGCTCTATGGTCATATTTGACATGGACACAGTTTCTTGAGTTTGCTCTTCAATCACAACCGGTACACACACACGCGCGCGCGCGCACACACACACACAAGTTCTTTGGCTTGCTCTTCGGTCACAACATATTCTCTGCCTTCTTCTCCTTCCCTATCTTCATAGCTTCTCTCTGGAAAAGAGAAACAATGTCTCCGGCCCTCTTCATTCATCAACCTGCAATAAAAATTAGTTTCTATCAATAAAGCTAATTGAGGCAGAAATGATGTGCTAAATTATGTATGTGTTCATCAATTCATGATAGCATAGTGCCAAAGGCAAACCCTAAATTAAAAAAATTAGGGGTTTTCAGTACCTTAAATCAATTTGCACACT
Source organism: Triticum urartu (assembly GCF_003073215.2). NCBI lineage: Eukaryota > Viridiplantae > Streptophyta > Magnoliopsida > Poales > Poaceae > Triticum > Triticum urartu. The sequence goes on from NC_053023.1 coordinate 260,080,211, forward strand.
TGCTGTGGTGCTGCCGCCGGACGGCCAGAGACTGGCTACTGAGCGGCACCGACGGTCGTAGGCTTTGCACGGAGGGCGGAGGGCCGGACTCCACTGGAGGCAGGGGCGAGCGGGCGGCAGGGCCAGGCGGTCCGAGTCAAGGGAGCAGCCGGGCAAGGCAGGGGCACGGGGGAGCAGTGGATCCGAGGGCCAAGCGAGCGCCGGGCGGGAAGGGGAGGCGGTCTGGGCTCCGGCCAGCGACCGACGAGGCCGCGAGGAACGGCGGCGGTGAGACGAGGGCGTCAGATGGCGTCGGCTTGAAGCGGCTGCAGTGGACGAGACGAGGAACGGAGGAAGTGGACGAGACGAGGGTTGTGGCTGCGTTCACTGGGTCAATCGGTATGGTTATTGGGTCGATTTTTTTTCTAGTCCAGTTAAAAATCCATAGGTATATAAACGGACCCAAAATCTCAGGGTGGGCCGCGGCCCACCCTGGCCACCCTGTAGCTTCGCCACTGCCTAAGAGCGCGTGTTGCAGCTGTCTATTATTCTGTAGCCGGCTCCTTCTCTCTCTCCTCTTCTTTCCCCTTCATATGAGCAGAAAAAATATATTTTAATTCCTATAGACTGCTTGCATAAGCTTATTGTAATTGCTTTAATAGTTGCTTACGTGAGAAGGCCAACATTATCAAATGGCAGAAATGATGTAGAGAAATTCCAACTGTTTTTTATTCCCCTTAATCACCTGATTAATTACAAGTGCATTTTTCATCAAACCATCTGGTTTCATGAGAAATCTGATTGATGGATACATGCTAGGGTTTTTGACATGGACATCTAAGCTAGCATATGCATGTCACATCTGACATCTCTATGTGGTTGAACACAAATATAAACATAAACGTATACTAGCATAATGTATGTACATGACAAGACAACCACTAAATCCAATTACACACTCAAACCCCAAAGTGGTACCACTATGGTCGGTAATTAATTAAGTAAAAAAAGGAGCAGGTGATTGGCAATTAACCGCTAGTTAATTTACATTACTTCAGCTCGGGTACAAGCAAAGTGTGCACATGACGAGTCCGTTCTCGTTGCATCCGTGGCACCGGACACCACCGCGCTCGCCGTCGAACAACTTCCGGCTGCCATCGCACTCACCGCATACCACGAACCTCAGCCCCCCGCACGCCTCGCACTTCTCCCTCTTCTTGTTGCTGCTGACCGCCGCCTCCGGGGGCGAAAGTGACGGCAGCTGGATGAGGGAGGTAAGGCGACCGTCCTCGTGGAGTGCGAGCACCTGGGCGGCGCCCCCGAGGTCGTGGCCGCGGACGAAGAGCCGCGGGGGCACGGCCTTTTCGCCAGTGGCAGCCCAGAGCTGCTCCCGGAGACCCCGGTCCATGGACACGTCGCGCTCCTGAAACGCCACGGCGAGGTTATCCAGCAGAGCGCGCACGTCGTTACAGTCTTCGAACGTCTTGCGGATGCCCCGGAGCGTGGTGGTATAGAGCACCACGGCTTCGTCGCCGCCGGGTGGGCACCTGGCCGGGAAATCCCGGAGCATGCCGTCGGGATCAGACGCCGGCGCCGGCCCCGAGGCAAGGGAGTCCCGGTCGTAGCCGTCCTGGTCAACGAGCTCCCAGTCGTCGTCGATGGGCTCAGCGGGGAGGTTAATCTTGGTGGGGGTCTCCTGGGCGTCGAAGAAGGACGCATCGTCGGATAGTCCGTCGGTGGAGTGGAGCACGACGCGGCCGGGCTTGGTCGGCGACGGCGGCAGGGATGCCGATGCGGCGGCAGGGGCAGCGGGGAGGGACGATCTGAGGACGCGCAGGATGCGCGCCTTCAGCGTCTGGATAGTCATGGCAGGAAGCTCCGGCGGGAAGGATTGCTTGGGATTGATTTGTTCCTTTGAGTGCTCGCTTTTGGCTCCGGATGCGTGTGGTATTGGTGATGGTTAAGGAGAAAGAGGGACGAAGAAGAGGCCTGATTGGAGTCGCTTTTAACCGCCTTTTTAGAACCTTTTTTTATTAGGGTATAAGTAGATGCTCTAATATGGTGTAAGTACTCTCTATTTTAAAAGAAAGTTGATATGTCTTGACTTACATCCATCCACCTCTCCCGCACAAGAAAGAACACAACTCCTCTCACGTACTACGAGGTGCAATTGGGTCTCTAACATGTTGGCCAACCTATCTATGCCCACATGTTAGTGGCTCAACCACAGTCTGCAATATGTTAGGGGAGCCTCATCACACGAGAAAAAAAAAATTCATGAAATTCCATGTTCACGCGGGCATGAAAACCCGGGACACCAGCCCACCTCCATGTTTCCTTTTTATTTTCTCTTCTCAAATCTCTCCTGAACCATGCCAACGTGCACATCTCGTGACCAACCCGATGTTCCTCTCCCTTCGGCGACCACCTCGGTGCCATCTCCCCCCCCCCCTATCTGGCATGTCCCTCTCCCTCTAGCCTCAACTCTTAATGCGCTTCCCTCCGCCTCTGGCCTCAACTCCCCGGCGTGCTTTCTTCCTGTCCCAAAAACTAGGAGTCAGAGCCATGTGGACGAAGGACGTGCATCCCAAGATACCTATCAACTTCAAATAAAGTAGAAGGTTGATATGTCTCCAACTTATCTATAATTTTGTATTGTTTCATGCTAGTATATTATCACTCTTAGATACTTTATATGCAACTTTATATCATTTTTGGGAACTAACCTATTAACTCAGTGCCAAGTGTCAGTTGCTATTTTTTTTGCATGTTTTTGGTTTTACACAAATTTCCTACCAAGCGAAGTCCAAACACGATGAAACTTTATGGTGATTTTTCTCGACCAGAAGGGACCCTAAAAGCTTCGGGAGGAGGACCGAAGATGTATGGGAGAGCCACAAGCTCACAAGGCGCGAGGGACGCGCTACCTGAGTTTGTGGGTCCCACGTAGCTCCATTTGACTTCCTATAAACTCCCATAAATACCAAAACCAATAGAGAGCCACCCGAAGGAATTTTTCGGCCAACGTAAGCTTCTTTTCTTCCGAGGTCCCATCTGGAGGTCTTCTTTGGTACTATGTCGGAGGGGGAATCGATCACGGAGGGCATCTACATCAACCTTGATGCACCTCCGATGATTTGTGAGTAGTTTACCACGGACCTACGGGTCCATAGTGATTAGCTAGGTGGCTTCTTCTCTCTCTTTGATTTTCAATACAATGTTCTCCTCAGAGTTCTATCCAATGTAATCTTTTTTTGCGGTGTGTTTGTTGGGATCTGATGAATTGTGGGTTTATGATTGAAATATTCATTGAAAGTAACTGAGTTTTTTTTTCTTAAACTTTATAATGTGTGATTGGTATAGCTATGTAATGCTTTCCGACATATGGGTTTTCTTTGGCCAAGTTGATTCATTGATCTTAAGTGGAAGTGGTGCATAGTAGTAGGTTCAATGTTGCGTGTCCTCACCCAGTGACAGCATGGGTAGCGAGGCACGTATTTTGTTGTTTCTACTAAGGGTGAAACAACGGAGTTTAATCATATCGCTGGGTTTTATTCTGTTAACATTATGTCATCTTGCTTAAAGCGTTACTCTGGTGCTACTTGTGAGCTGCGTTGGGATTTTCTCAAAGAGGAGAGGACGATGCAGTACAGTAGAGATAAGTATTTTCCTCAGTTATGAAACTAAGGTTATCAATCCAATATAAGAACCAAGCAACAACTAGTAAACAACACATGCACACAAACAACAAATACTTGCAACCCAACGCGTAGAGGGGTTGTCAATCCCTCAATGGTTATGAGCAAGATTAAATGATGTAGTTTTTGATAGATAGATCAAACAAAAATACAAAAGAAAATAAATAAAAGTAAATTGCAGCGAGATATTTTTGGTTTTAATATATGATAGAAAATAGACCCAAGGGCCATATTTTTCACTAGATGCTTCTCTCATAAAAATAGCATACGGTGGGTAGACAAATTACTGTTGGGCAATTGACAGAAAAACGAATAATACTGACGATATCCAAGGCAATGATCATGTATATAGGCATCACGTCTGATACAAGTTGACCGAAACAATTCTGCATCTACTACTATTACTCCACACATCGACTGCTATCCACCATGCATCTAGTGTACTAAGTTCATGGAAGAATGGAGTAACGCCTTAAGCAAGATGACATGATGTAGAAAGATAAACTCATGTATTAAATAAATCCCATCTTGTTACCCTTAATAGCAATGTACATGCGTGTCATGTCCCTTTCTGTCACTGGGATTGAGCACCCCAAGATCAAACCCATCACAAAGCACCTCTTCCCATTGCAAGACAAACCAATCTAGTTGGCCAAACCAAACCAATAAATCGGAGAAGAAATACAAGGCTATTGAGGGAGTCCTGGATTAAGGGGTCCTCGGGCGTCCGACCTGTGTGACATGGGCCGGACTGTTGGGCCGTGAAGATACAAGATAGAAGACTTCCTCCCGTGTCCGGATGGGACTCTCCTTTGCATGGATGGCAAGCATGGTGTCCGGATGTATTATTTCCTTTCTCTGTAACCGACTTTGTGTAACCCTAGTCCCCTCCGGTGTCTATATAAACCGGAGGGTTTTGTCCGTAGAGACAATCACAATCATACAAGCTAGACTTCTAGGGTTTAGCCACAATGATCTCGTGGTAGATCAACTCTTGTAATCCTCATACTCATCAAGATCAATCAAGCAGGACGTAGGGTATTAACTCCATCAAGAGGGCCCAAACCTGGGCAAAACATCATGTCCCCTGTCTCTTGTTACCATCGACCTTAGACGCACAGTTCGGGGCCCCCTACCCGAGATTCGCCGGTTTTGACACCAACATTGGTGCTTTCATCGAGAGTTCCACTATGTCGCCGGCAGAATGTTCGATGGCTCCATCAATCATCTGCAATGATGCTGCCCTGGGGGAGGTTTTTCTCCCCGGCCAGATCTTCATATTCGGCGGCTTCGCACTGTGGGCTAACTCGCTTGGCCATCTAGAGCAGATCGACAACTACGCCCCAGGTCACCAGATTAGTTTTGGAAACCTGGATTATGTCGCTGATATCCGAGGAGACTTGATCTTCCAAGGATTCACGACCCCAACCTCCGCTCTGGCCTTAGATCCGGAGCGCGTCGCCAGGTCCGAAGACGGGGTTTCTAAGCCCGCCGGACTATCTGCGGCTACTAAGCCCAGTACGGGAGAGTCGGAGGAAGCAGTGTCGCTGGCAACCATCATAAAGCCAAACTCTTCTATGGACACTAGCTCCGAGCCCTCAGAGTCAGCATCGTGTGAGCTCGGCCATGGAGTCCCCTTCTCGCAGTACTCCATGAATTCTTTTCTCCCTGGACAAACCTCACCTTTAAGCGAGGCTTTGAACTTGATGCGATCCCTCGTTATTACAGAGGAGCAACGTCCGAACTACGCCCAGCCTGGACTAGGGGCCGAGAGCAGGGAATTTTACGTCCCACCCACTACCCACTTCATCGCCACAGACGAGGACCTAACTGACATGCTCGATTATGGCTCTAAAGACATCGACGGTATGGACGACGATGTCGGAGAAGAGCAGGCTCAAAACCCCCTGTTTACCGGACGCTGGACGGCCACCTCTTCGTATGGCGTGTAGATGCTGGATACACCCAAAGAGGGTGACGACGATAGTGAGAAAAATCCAGTCGGGGATAAACCTCCTGAGATACAGCCAAAGCACCGACGTCAGCGGCGCCGCTCTAAATCACGCCGTGGAAAAGACATCGATACCGACACGAGAGACAACAACACTCCGGACGAGGCCGAAGACCAAGAAAACCCTGTCGAGCCAACCTCCGAACAGGACGATCGGGAAGATGGGCAAGTTAGCCCTGATGAACAGGCCATAAACGAAGACTCGGAGGACAGTAATTATCCTCCACTCTCCGAGGATGAGGTGAGCCTCGGCGACGAAGACTTTATCGTGCCTGATCAAGATCTACTCAACGACAGGTGGACTAATGTCCTGGCATCCGAGGAGTACGGCCTCAAGCGCCCAACTAAAAGTTACCCTAAGCGTAAACTGCTACCTTAATTCGGCGATGAGGCACTTGAGCCCGTACCGTCAACACGTAATGCAGCTGACCAGCCACCACGTGACCGGGACAAAACGGTAACTCAAGCCGAACGCCAGCCCATACTATCTCGCCGTAAAGGTCGAGACACAACAGCTCGGGGCTATACATATGACCTACGGCAGGACCTGCAAAATAGAGCAGGTCCGACCAGATCGATCTACGAATCGCAGGAGCGTGTCCCGACGCGTGACGACAGCTATCTAGCTAGACATGACAAGCGTAATCACGCCCGGGACGAAGATCGCAGACGGACTCCATCCGAGCTACGTCGCGACCTGGCCGGATATAGAGGCACCGCACACCCCCTCTGCTTCACTGATGAAGTAATGGAACATCGATTCCCAGAAGGGTTCAAACCTGTGAATATCGAATCATATGATGGAACAACAGATCCCGCGGGATGGATTGAGGACTTTCTTCTCCATATTCATATGGCCCGCGGTGATGATCTTCATGCCATCAAATACCGCCCCCCCTGCGGTGAAATTTTGGACTCGGTTCCTAACTAAAAAGAACCAGATCATCGACTGTCCAGATGTCAAAGCCCTAGCGGCCTTTAAGCATAGCATCCGCGACGAATGGCTCGCCCGACACCTCGGCCAAGAAAAGCCGAAGTCCATGGCGGCCCTCACAGCACTTATGACCCGCTTTTGCGCGGGCGAAGATAGCTGGCTAGCCTGTAGCAATAATAATGCAAGCGAACCTGGCACTTCTTAAGCCAGAAATAACAAGGCAAGCCCTGATGCAACAGGCACAAGCGTCGAAACAATGGTAACAATACCGATGACATGGCGGTCAACGCCGGATTCAGTGGCTCCAAGTCTGGCCAGTGAAAGAAGCCATATAAAAGAAACAATCCGGGCTCATCCAGCTTGGAACGCATACTGGATCGTCCATGTCAGATCCACGGCACCCCCGATAAATGAGCCAATCATACCCACAGAAGCTGTTGGGTCTTTAAACATGCTGGTAAGTTAAATATCGAAGACAAGGAGAAGGGGTCGCAAAGTGAGGACGACGACGAGAATACCCGTCCACCGAACACAGGGGGACACACGAAGTTTCCCCCTCAAGTCAAAATGGTGAGCATGATATATGTTACCCACATCCCCAAAGCGAGCGCTCAGGGACGTCTACGCGATAGAGCCAATCGCCCCAAAATTCAACCCATGGTTGTCCTGTCCGATCACCTTCGATCGCAGGGATCATCCGACTAGTATCCGTCATGGCGGCTCAGCCGCACTAGTCCTCGACCCAATCATTGATGGATTCCACCTCATGCGCGTCCTCATGGACGGTGGCAGCAGCCTCAACCTGCTCTAACAGGATACAGTCCGCATGATGGGCATCGATCCGTCAAGAATCAAGCCCATAAAAAATACCTTTAAAGGAGTAATACCAGGTGTAGAGGCCCACTGCACAGGTTCAATTACATTGAAAGTTGTCTTCAGATCTCCGGACAACTTCCGAAGCGAGGACTTGATCTTCGATATCGTCCCCTTCCGCAGTGGCTATCACACACTGCTTGGACGAACTGCATTTGCTTGATTCAATGCGGTGCCACACTATGCTTATCTCAATCTCAAGATGCCCGGACCACGCGGTGTCATAATAGTCAATGAAAACACGGAACGCTCCCTCCGTACCGAGGAGCACACCACGACCCTTGCAGCGGAAGTACGGAGCGGCCTTATCAAGCAGGATTTTAATTCGGCGGCCAAGCTCCTGGACACCGTCAAACGAGTCCGGATTACTCCGCAGCAAGACAGTCAGGCTCATCAGGAGCTTGACTAGCAATTCGGCCTCCGTCTTAGTCCCGACCAACCGGCGGCATACGTACCGCGCGCACATAACTACAAACTCAAAATAACATGGGAAAAGACGGAGGCGTAACCCGATTGTGATACATAATACGGCTCGACCGTCCCTGAACACACACATTTTTTTATCCTTTTCAGGTTTCTTCTCCACATGTCCTTCTCGACGGCCTAACAATCGATCCTTTCGAAGGATGGATATACCAAGGTGGCAAGTAGCATCGATGTATGGGGGAATTCCCAGGTGGTCTTTTTGACGATCACTCTACCTATTTTCAGGACCCGCACGAAGCTCCCCCCTTGGTCTCGGCATGTTAAATAGCCCTGTTGCCTATCGCACTATTTGTACAAATACGCATTGACGTATTAATCAACTTGCAATGGAAACAGTTTGCGGCCCGGCTTATGTGGCACTGGCTTACTACTTCATTTTATTTCGTTATTCTTATTGATTGCATCTGTACACTTTGGTACGCCTTGATTTGCCAGGAGCCTCATTGCGCTCCATACTACGGCAACAAGTCCGACACCTTTACAGTATAGTTCGGCCCCCCGAATTTAGCATTATATGCATCGGCTCTGAATCATGTCTTTGGTCAATAGTTGGGTTGCCCGCCTCCTGTATTTACTGCCTTACGTTCCGCTCTATCGGCTAGGATAGTAAAGGGAGAACTACTGCGATTGTGTCCTGGTCTATCCGGATGAGCACCTCAGTAGAGAAAGCCAAAAACTGACTGTCATGATGCGGCATGAGCTAGTCAGCTATTTGGAGGTTAAAATCTCTTGCGATTTTTTCCGCATTATGTGATGGATCAGCCTTCGCCCGATCGGTGTCTACAGCACCCTAGTCCGGACTAATGAATACCATGGACCGTGCCTACATTTCTATTGTCAAACTCCTATGGCTAAGTGAGGGTGATAAAGCCACATAGTGTGATTGCCTGGTTCGTTGCGCTAAACACCTCCTTTAAGAACCAAAATCTTGGATCAAGAGTGTTTAGGTTTCAACCCGAACACCCCCGTACTACCTACGTGGGGCTGAAGCCGACGACTGGCCAACTCTCAGATTTAATAAAACAGCCACACAGGAGGTCAAAACTTAAAATAAACAGCAAGCATTATATTACATATCAGCCTTGTTTTCACCATACAAGCCGGGATAACATGAAGGTATTCATTCAAAGATAATGTCTTTTGAACACTAGCCCTCTAAAATGCGGGATCCCTTCAGGACATCCTCAAAATACCGCTCGGGCGTACGGTGCTCCTTGCCCTCGGGCTATCCCTCGGTCGCGAGCTTGACGGCGTCCATCTTCGCCCACTGCACCTTGACACGGGCGAAGGCCATTCGCGCACCTTCGATGCAAACCGACCGCTTGATGGCATCAAGCCGAGGGCAGACATTGAACAACCGCTTCACGAGTCCGAAGTAGCTGCTGGGCTGGGCGTCAACAGGCCATAGACGGATTATCAAATCCTTCATGGCCAGTTCAGCTTCCCTATGTAGTTCGGTCAGCTGCTTCAGCTGATTGCTAAAGGGCACCGGATGTTCTGGCGCAAGGTATTGCGACCAGAATAGCTTCTCCATTGAACTCCCCTCTTCGGCTCGGTAGAACTCCACTGCGTCAGCAACATTGTGCGGCAGATCCACAAATGCTACTAGAGAACTCCAAATCCGGGTCAGTAAGAGGTACCTTTTCTTCACAAACTTGCTCTACATAAGAAAGGCCTTACCCACCGCGATTTTCCTGGCTTCCTGAATTTCCTGGAGGGCACCCTGGGCTTCGGCCCGGGCCTCTTGCTCGCTTTGGTGGGCCTTAGCAAGTTCGGAATCTTGGTCCTAAATCTTGCGCTCCAAGGACTCGCATTTCTTTGCAGCGTCCTGGAGCTCCTGCTGAACCTCCCCGACCCTTGCCTCGTGCTTTTCACGGGCGGCTTGTTCCTTCTCTGCTCTCTCTTGGGCCTCGGCCAGGGACTTCTTGAGGGTCTCCACCCCGGTTGCAGCTCCTACGAAATATCATGATAGTATGATCAACATACACAATTCATATATCTTTACATCCGAATAGACCATTGCATACCTTGCTGGTCCTCTAGTTGTTTTTTAACATGGCTGAGCTCTTCCTTGGCCCGCTCCAAACTCTGCTTCAGTTTAGAGACTTCGGCAGAATGAGAGGCCGCAGCCAGCATCGATGCCTGCTTATTCATATAGACATATATTGGTTAGTCTCCTGCAAAAATTATTTGATCCTCTGTCCGGCTTCTCTTTTTGAGCACTGGATAGTGTCTCAGGGGCTACTGTCTATACTATGGTATTATTTTTTGCATAAATTACGTCGCATACCTCAAAGCCTGTCAGAAGGCCGGTGCAGGCTTCGGTCAGTCCGCTCTTAGCGGACCGAACCCTCTCAACCACTGTATCCATGAGGTTACATTGTTCTTCAATAATGGAAGCACTTTGCAGTGCTTCCAGTAAGGTATCCGGCGCCTCTGGATGGACAGAGGTCACTGGCGGAATAGGTGCACCTCCTTCTCGCGAAGGAGGCTGCTTGCCTGATTCCGGAGCCGTATGGGACTCCGGAATAGTGTTCGGCTGGGGGCCGAATTGGACATGGCCCCCATCGCCAGTCTTCGGGGGGATTTGCTCCCCCATATGTCCGGCGGCCAAGGTCTCGCCTTCTGGCGCCGCCCTGACGGCCTCCTGTTCCTCTCCCTAGCCTGGGAAGGTCCTTCGGGACAACACCTCGGCGTCGTCCGTGGCCTTGGGAGAGGAGGCCTCCGGAAGTGACCCGCTGTCCATCACCTTTCGATCCAGCACGTTCCCCGAAGATGAGGATCGCTGGGGGCGGGCGTGAGCCGGACTACAGCGCATGATTTGACACATTAAAACCATGAAATAAAGAAGTTACATATATGTGTGCATAGGTTCTTTTGAGTACTTATGATTCAGCCAGGAGCTTCTTCCTGGGGTGCCACTCGGAGCTGCTATCTGTATCCAACACGGAGTTGTCCGTGAGGGGGGCCCTCCCCTTCTTGGGCTCCTCTGCCTCCAGATCCGTGGAGGCCCCCCTTTTCTTCCTTCCCCCTCAAGGGGAAAGTTACTTTCCTCCTCCTCATCCTCGTCCTCAGCAGCGGGGGAGGAATGGGTTTCGATGTCTTCGGACGTCATGTCCGAAGTGCCTTTATGGCGGAGGCCACTTCTGGGCCCCTTGGCCTTCTTCTTGGCCTTCTTCTCCGACGCCTGGTAGGGCGCCGGAACCATCATCTTCGTTAGAAGCAGGATAGCTGGGATTTCGGGCAGCTGAGCCGGACACTGGATCCACTCCGCCTTCTCTATCCAGCCCTGGAAAGACAAATATGGAAGCTTAGACATCTTCCTTTAATACACAGGTGAAGGATACACCTTGCAATACGAAAAACTTACCGGACTGGCGGGATGGTCCAGGTTGTACCCACGGTCCTCGGTCGTCTTCGTCCACGTCTCATTGGCCTTGAAAAGCACCTTCCAGATGCCTTCGTGCATGACGCCGAAGAACTGTTGCAGGGTCTGGTGCTTGGCCGGATCGAACTCCCACAGATTGCAGGTCCGGCTCTGGCAAGGAAGTATCAGACAAAAGAGCATCACCTGGATCACATTGACAAGCTTGATGTTCTTGTCCACCATGCTCTTGATGCGCATCTGCAGCGCAACTAGCTCATTCGACGATGCCCAGTCCAGGCCCTTCTCCTGCCAGGAGGTGAGCCGCATTGGGGCCCCGGATTTGAATTCAGGGGTCGCGGGCCAAGTGGTGTTGCGAGGCTCTGTAACATAGAACCACTGCTTTTGCCACCCCTTGACAGTCTCCATGAAGGTACCTTTGGGTCATGGGACATTGGACAACTTGCTCACCATAGCGCCTCCAAACTCTGCGTGCTGACCGCCCACCACCTTCAACTTCACATTGAAGGTCTTCAGCCACAGTCCGAAGTGGGGTGAGATGCGGAGGAAGGCCTCACACACGACATTGAATGTCGAGATTTTGAGGAAGGAATTGGGGGCTAGATCATGAAAATCTAGCCCATAGTAGAACATGAATCCGCAGACGAATGGGTGGAGTGGAAATCCCAGCCCGTGGACGAAGTGGGGGATGAACACCACCCTCTCATGGGACTTCGGGGTGGGGATGATCTGCCCCTTGGCCGGAATCCGGTGGGCGATTTCTGAGGCCAAGTACCCTGCCTCCTAGAGCTTCGTAATGTCCTTCTCCATGACAGAGGAGGCCATCCACTTGCCCTCCGCTCCGGATCCGGACATGGCTGGAGTGCTTTTTTGAGGCGGAAAAGATGGGAACTTGGTCGTTGGAGCTCGAGAATGGATGGGCAGAGAGAAGGAAGGCATGGGTGAAAGAGGTGAATCCTTACGTCTTTATAAAGGCAGGGAATATCAAGCGCCTCCCCACTCACCTTAAAACTCGCCTATTCCCCAAGGGCCGTGCAGGCGGCGCGGTTGGATTACCCACGCCCGTATTGATAAGAATCCCGCAATAAGGGGACATGGTCTTTGCTTTGACAAGACGTGCCAATGAAAACCGCATCTCGAAACATGGAACGAGAGGCTAAAAAACGATTCGAAATAATGACCGGGCGGAGACGTGGTGTCTCACTACAAAAATGTCAATAGATGGGACTTGTTAAATATTATACTCTTTATGGAGCCTGTTTTGTAGAGCCGGACACGTTCTCTGTGTTCGAGGACTACTTTGAAATATTCGGAGGAGGAACCCGCCTTGCAATGCCAAAGACAATCTGCACGCCGCACACGTCGTCATTGAAGCCTGGTTCAGGGGCTACTAAGGGAGTCCTCGATTAAGGGGTCCTCGGGCGCCCGACCTGTGTGACATGGGCCGGACTGTTGGGCCATGAAGATACAAGATATAAGACTTCCTACCGTGTCCGGATGGGACTCTCCTTTGCGTGGATGGCAAGCATGGCGTCCGGATGTATTATTTCCTTTCTCTGTAACTGACTTTTTGTAAACCTAGTCCCCTCCAGTGTCTATATAAACCGGAGGGTTTACTCCGTAGAGACAATCACAATCATACAGGCTAGACTTCTAGGGTTTAGCCACAACGATCTCGTGGTAGATCAACTCTTGTAATCCGCATACTCATCAAGATCAATCAAGCAAGACGTAGGGTATTACCTCCATCAAGACGGCCCGAACCTGGGTAAAACATTGTGTCCCCTGTCTCCTGTTACCATCGACCTTAGACGCACAGTTCGGGACCCCCTACCCGAGATCCGCCTGTTTTGACACCGACAGCTATAACAATCATGCATAAAAGAGTTCAGAGAAAACTCAAATAATATTCATGGATAGATTTGATCATAAACTCACAACTCATCAGATCCCAACAAACACACCATAAAAAGTCATTACATCAAATAGATATCCAAGAACACCGAGGAGAACATTGTATTGAAGATCAAAAAGAGGGAAGAAACCATCTAGCTACTAACCATGGACCCATAGGTCTGTGGTAAACTACTCATGCATCATCGGAGGGCAGCAAGGATGATGATGAGCCCCCTCCGTGATCGAATCACCCTCCGGCAGGGTACTAGAAAAGGCCCCTAGACGGGATCTCGTGGTTATGGAACTTGCAGCAGAGGAAAAAGTATTTTGTGGAATCCCTTGTTGGTTTCACGATTTTAGAGAATTTATAGAGGCAGAGCTAGGTCAAACAGAGCCTTGTGGGCCCGTGATACGTCTCCATCGTATCAATAATTTTTTATTGTTCCATGCTATTATATTATCCATCTAGGATGTTTTTATGCATTTATATGCTATTTTATATGATTTTTGGGACTAACCAATTTAACCTAGAGCCCAGTGCCAGTTTCCATTTTTTCCTTGTTTTTGAGTTTTACAGAAAAGGAATACCAAACGGAGTCCAATTGTTGTGCCAATTTTTGATGATTTATTATGGACCACAAGAAGCCCCCAGAGTAAAAGAGTTGGTCCAGAAGAGTCCCGAGCCATCCACGAGGGTGGAGGGCGTGCACTACCCCCTGGGTGCGCCCCTACCTCGTGGCTGCCTCGTGGACCCCCCCTGACTTGTTCCCGATGCCAACGCCTCTTATATATCCCCAAACTTCCCGAAAATAACCTAGATTGGGAGTTCCGCTGCCGCAAGCCTCTGTAGCCATCGAAAACCAATCTAGACTCGGTCTGGCACCATGCCGGAGGGGGGAATCCATCACCAGTGGCCATATTCATAATCCCGGCTCTCTCCATGACGAGGAGGGAGTAGTTCACCCTCGGGGCTGAGGGTATGTACCAGTAGGTATGTGTTTGATCTCTCTCTCTCTCTCTCGTGTTCTTGATTTGGCACGATCTTGATGTATCATGAGCTTTGCTATTATAGTTGGATCTTATGATGTTTCTCCCCCACACTCTCTTGTATTGGATTAAGTTTTCCCTTTGAATTTATCTTATCGGATTGAGTCTTTAAGGATTTGAGAACACTTGATGTATGTCTTGCATGTGCTTACTGTGGTGACAATGGGATATTCACATGATCCACTTGATGTATGTTTTGGTGATCAAGTTGCGAGTTCTGTGACCTCGTAAACTTATGATAGGGGTTGGCACACGTTTTTGTCTTGACTCTCCGGTAGAAACTTTGGGGAATTCTTTGAAGCTCTTTGTGTTGGTTGAATAGATGAATCTGAGATTGTGTGATGCATATCGTATAATCATACCCACGGATACTTGAGGTGACATTGGAGTATCTAGGTGACATTAGGGTTTTGGCTGATTTGTGTCTTAAGGTGTTATTCTAGTACAAACTCTAAGATAGATCGAATAGAAAGAATAGCTTCGTGTTATTTTACTATGTACTCTTGAATAGATCGATCAGAAAGAATAACTTTGAGGTGGTTTCGTACCCAACAATAATCTCTTCGTTTGTTCTCTGCTATTAGTGACTTTGGAGTGACTCTTTGTTGCATGTTAAGGGATATTTATATGATCTAATTATGTTATTATTGTTGAGAGAACTTGCACTAGTGAAAGTATGAACCTTAGGCCTTGTTTCAACGTATTGTAATACCATTTTCGCTCACTTTTATCATTAGTTACCTTGCTGTTTTTATATTTTCAGATTACAAAAACTTATATCTACCATCCATATTGCACTTGTATCACCATCTCTTCGCTGAACTAGTGCACCTATACAATTTACCATTGTATTGGATGTGTTGGGGACACAAGAGACTCTTTGTTATTTGGTTGCAGGGTTGGTTGAGAGAAACCATCTTCATCCTACGCCTCCCACGGATTGATAAACCTTAGGTCATCCACTTGAGGGAAATTTTCTACTGCCCTACAAACCTCTACACTTGGAGGCCAACAACGTCTACAAGAAGAAGGTTGTGTAGTAGACATCAAGCTCTTTTCCGGCGCCGTTGCCGGGGAGGTTAGCGCTTGAAGGTATATCTTTAGATCTTGCAATCGAATCTTTTAGTTTCTTGTTTTATCACTTGTTTAGTTTAAAAAGAAAACTACAAAAAACTAGAATTGAGGGTGCCTCATATGCTTCATCTTTTTAATATCTTTCATGAAAATAAGGATTCCGATAATTGTGCCAAAATTCTAGAAGAAGAATGCATTAAAACGTTTGGCACTAAATCTTTCAATGATGAGCATGATTGCAATGTTGTTAGTACGAACTCTTTGAATATCCATAGTACTAATGATGATTGCACTAGTCATGATGAAAATGCCTCTTATAAGCATGTCAATTTTTGTGGAGTGCATAGAGTTTGCAAGTACACACCAAATAGGGAAGATAGATTTTGCAAGAGGCATAAATATTTAGAAACTAAATGGTTGCAAGAAAGGCTAGATGTTTGTACTGAAAATTTAAATTTCTTAGCCATCCTTGTGAACTTTGAATTGAACGTGGTCATTTAAATATCCAACGCAAATTGGTTCATGATCGAATCGTGTCCAACAATTGTGATGACTTGATTTCCCTTGAGCATCATAATGAACTTAGTTTGCTTGTGGGTTATGAAGAAATAAAACGTATAACTAAGGATATTCCAGAATTTGCCCTTAATAAAGTTCTTGATTTTGATCTAGAGGAAATTTATAAGTATTGTGCGGTGAATTGCATTGAAAATCCTTATATTGCCAATTACATAAAGACAAGGAAACAAATAGAAGATGAAGAGAATACTAATGAAAGGGAAGAGATTTCCCAATATCTTCCTATTCTTTCCTATGATGAATCAGGTAACGAGGAGGAGCCTTCTATTCAACCAATCTCAATAATAAGGAGCTCCAAAAAGAGGATTAAACCCATACTTAATGTGAAGAAGAAAAAGAAAAGACGGACAAGCAAAGGTAAAAAGGTATCCCTCCCAAATGATGTTGCTCCTATTACTCATTGTGATGATGATAATTGCTATACTGTTGGTGCTATCCATACTATTAATGATGAGAGTGATTATGCTTATGATATGCAAAGGGCCAAGATTGGGGATGCTATGTTTGATGAGAATGACATGTTTGAGAATTTATTTGCTGCAATTAATGTTTGTCCCAAGCTTGGGATTCTATGTTTAATGAAGATGATATTTTTAGTCTCCCAAGTTTTGATGAGCAAATTTATTATGATGATAGCATGCCTCCTATTTATGATGATTATATTGATGAAAGTGGGGTTGGAAGAGTGTCAACTTTAGGAAATAATTATCCCACTATTTTGGAGTATGTTGAATCTTATTGTGACAATTACTAAAGTGGATTTGGAGAGGTCAAGCCTTTATTTAGTAATGATTCCACTATCTTGGAAGAGGTTTCAATTGATTATGATGAGAACAAAGTTGCTACTTATGATGATTATTCTTATGATACTTATGTTATAAAAAGTAGTGATGATTATATTTACAAAAGTTGTCATGATTAAGATTACCCTTTTCCTGAACGTTAATCTTTTAATGTGGAAACAATTATAGTATTCGAGTTTCTTATGATACTCCCACTATTCCGAATGAGAAGAATTTTGCTTACGTGGAGAGTAGTAAAAATTCTATGCTTGTGGCTCATGAAAAGAATGATTGATGTGATAGTTATATTGTTGAATTCATTCATGATGCTACTAAAAATTATTATGAGGGAGGAATATATGCTTCTGGGAATTACAATAATACCAAGTTTCCTCTCTGTGTGCTTAAAGTTTTGAAGTTATGCTTGTTTTGCTTTCCTATGCTAGTTGATTCTTGTTCCCATAAATTGTTTGCTCACAAAATCCCCATGCATAGGAAGTGGGTTAGACTTAAATGTGCTAGTCATATTCTTCATGATGCTCTCTTTATGTTTCAATTCTTATCTTTTATGTGAGCATCATTGAAATTGTCATGCCTAGTTAGGGGCGTTAAATGATAGCACTTGTTGGGAGTCAACCCAATTTTATTGTTGTTCTTTGCTTTTTGTTCCTATTTAGTAATAAATAATTCATATAGCTTCTATTATGATTGTGTTTTTTATGTTTTAATTAGTGTTTGGGCCAAGTAAAGCCTTTAGGATCTTCTTGGGTGATTGTTGTTTGATCTTGCTAATAAAAACAGAAAGTATGCGCTCACAAAAATAATTATCATTTCTTTACCAAAGAGCGATAAAATAACAATTCCAACTGTAGTAGATAAATATACTTTTTTCCTGGTCGTCCTAACTTTTCAGAATTTTTGGAGTTACAGAAGTATTCGAGAGTTACAGATTACTATAGACTGTTCTGTTTTTGACAGATTCTGTTTTCGATGCATGGTTTGCTTGTTTTCTAGTTTCTATGGCTTATATTGCTTAATATAAATTGTAGAAATGATATGGTACAGTAGGAATAATGGGAGAAAAACTATGAATCTTGTCTTCACAGTACCTAAGTGGTGATTTGCTTTCTTATACTAACGGAGCTTATGAGTTTTCTGTTGAGTTTTCTGTTGTGAAGTTTTCAAGTTTTGGGTGAATATTCAATGGACTATGCCATAAGGAGTGGCAAGAGCCTAAGCTTGGGGATGCCCCGGATGGCATCCCCTCTTTCGTCTTTGTTCATCGGTAACTTTACTTGGAGCTATATTTTTATTCACCACATGATATGTATTTTGCTTGGAGCATCATTTTATTTTATTTTGTTTTGCTTGCTGTTTGAATAAAATACCAATATCTGAAATTATTAAATGTTAGAGAGTCTTCACATAGTTGCATAATTATTCGACTACTCATTGATCTTCACTTATATCTTTTGGAGTAGTTTGTCATTTGCTCTCATGCTTCACTTATATCATTTTGAGAGTATCTAAACAACATGGTAGTTTGATTTGGTTATGAATTTAGTCCTAATATGATAGGCATCCAAGAGGGATATAACAAAAACTTTCATATAAAGTGCATTGAATACTATGAGAAGTTTGATTCTTGATGATTGTTTTGAGACATGAGGATGGTGATATTAGAGTCATGCTACTTGAGTAGTTGTGAATTTGAGAAATACTTGTGTTGAGGTTTGCAAGTCCTGTAGCATGCACGTATGGTAACCGTTATGTGACAAATTTGAAGCATGAGGTGTTCTTTGATTGCCTTCCTTATGAGTGGCGGTCGAGGATGAGCGATGGTCTTTTCCTACCAATCTATCCCCTAGGAGCATGCACGTAGTGCTTGGTTTTGATGACTTGTAGATTTTTGCAACAAGTATGTGAGTTCTTTATGACTAATGTTGAGTCCATGGATTATACGCACTCTTCGATACCGTGCATTGCCCTTTCTCACCTGGAGAGTTGGTGCAAACTTCGCCAGTGCATCCAAACCCCGTGATATGATACGCTCTATCACACATAAGCCTCCTTGTATCTTACTCAAAACAACCACCATACCTACCTATTATGGCATTTCCATAGCCATTCCGAGATATATTGCCATGCAACTTTCCACCGTCCATTTATTATGACACGCTTCATCATTGTCATATTGCCTTGCATGATCATGTAGTTGACATCGTATTTGTGGCAATGCCACCTCTCATAATTTTTATACATGCCACTCTTGAATCATTGCACATCCTGGTACACCACCAGAGGCATTCATATAGAGTCATATTTTGTTCTAGTATCGAGCTGTAAATAAATAGAAGTGTGATGATCATCATTATTAGAGCATTGTCCCGTGTAAAAAAAAGAAAAAAGAGAAAGAGAAAGGCCAAATAAAAAAAGAGAAGGACCAAAAAAGAGAGAAAAAGAGGGAAGGACAATGTTACTATCCTTTTTCCACACTTGTGCTTCAAAGTTGCACCATGATGTTCATGATAGAGAGTCTCTTATTTTGTCACTTTCATATACTAGTAGGAATTTTCGTTATAGAACTTGGCTTGTATATTCCAACAATGGGCTTCCTCAAAATGCCCTAGGTCTTCGTGAGCAAGCAAGTTGGATGCACACCCACTTAGTTTCTTTTGTTGAGCTTTCATACATTTATAGCTCTAGTGCATCCATTGCATGGCAATCCCTACTCCTCGCATTGGCATCAATTGATGGGCATCTCCATAGCCCGTTGATTAGCCATGTCGATGTGAGACTTTCTCCTTTTTTTTCTTCTCCACACAACCTCCATCATCATATTCTTTTCCACCTATAGTGTTATGTCCATGGCTCGCACTCATGTATTGCGTGAAAGTTGAAAAAGTTTGACAATACTAAAGTATGAAACAATTGCTTGGCTTGTCATCGGGGTTGTGCATGATGGGAGCATTTTGTGTGACGAAAATGAAGCATGGACAAACTATATGATTTTGTAGAGATGAGCTTTCTTTGGCTATGATATTTTGAGAAGACATAATTGCTTGGTTAGTATGCTTGAAGTATTATTATTTTTATGTCAATATTAAACTTTTGTCTTGAATCTTTCGGATCTGAAAATTCATGCCACAATAAAGAAAATTACATTGAAAATTATGTTAGGAAGCATTCCACATCAAAAATTCTGTTTTTATCATTTACCTACTTGAGGACGAGCAGGAATTAAGCTTGGGGATGCTTCATACGTCTCCAATGTATCTATAATTTTTGATTGTTCCATGCTATTATATTATCCATCTAGGATGTTTTTATGCATTTATATGCTAATTTATATGATTTTTGGGACTAGCCTATTAACCTAGAGCCCAATGCCAGTTTATTTTTTTCCTTGTTTTTGAGTTTTACAAAAAAGGAATACCAAACGGAGTCCAATTGACGTGCCAATTTTTTATTTTTTTTATGGACCAAAAGAAGCCCCCGGAGTAAAAGAGTTGGGCCAAAAGAGTCCCGAGCCGTCCACGAGGGTAGAGGGCGCGCCCTACCCCCTGGGCGCGCCCCCTACCTCGTGGCCGCCTCGTGGACCTCCTGACTTGTACCCGAGGCTAACGCCTCTTATATATCCCCAAACTTCCAGAAAATAACCTAGATGGGGAGTTCCGCTGCCGCAAGCCTCCATAGCCACCGAAAACCGATCTAGACTCGATCAAGCACCCTGCCGAAGGGCAAATCCATCACAGGTGGCCATCTTCATCATCCCGACGCTCTCCATGACGAGGAGGGAGTAGTTCACCCTCAGGGCTGAGGGTATGTACCATTAGCTATGTGTTTGATCTCTCTCTCTCTCTCGTGTTCTTGATTCGGGATGATCTTGATGTATCGCGAGCTTTGCTATTATAGTTGGATCTTATGATGTCCCCCCCTCTACTCTCTTGTAATGGATTGAGTTTTCCCTTTGAAGTTATCTTATCGGATTGAGTCTTTAAGGATTTGAGAACACTTGATGTATGTCTTTCATGTGTTTATCTGTGGTGACAATGGGATATTCACGTGATACACTTGATGTATGTTTTGGTGATCAACTTGCGAGTTCCGTGAACTCGTGAACTTATGCATAGGGGTTGGCACATGTTTTTGTCTTGACTCTCTGGTAGAAACTTTGGGGCACTCTTTGAAGTTCTTTGTGTTGGTTGAAAAGATGAATCTGAGATTGTGTGATGCATATCGTATAATCATACTCACGGATACTTGAGGTGACATTGGAATATCTAGGTGACATTAGGGTTTTGGTTGATTTGTTCCTTAAGGTGTTATTCTTGTACGAACTCTAGGATAGATCGAACGAAAAGAATAGCTTCATGTTATTTTACTACGGACTCTTGAATAGATCGATCAAAAAGAATAACTTTGAGGTGGTTTCGTACCCTACAATAATCTCTTTGTTTTTCTCCGCTATTAGTGACTTTGGAGTGACTCTTTGTTGCATGTTAATGTTGGAAATATGCCCTAGAGGCAATAATAAAATGGTTATTATTATATTTCCTTGTTCATGATAATTGTCTATTATTCATGCTATAATTGTGTTATCCGGAAATCGTAATACATGTGTGAATACATAGACCACAACACGTCCCTAGTGAGCCTCTAGTTGACTAGCCCTTTGATCAAAAGATAGTCATGGTTTCCTGACTATGGACATTGGATGTCATTGATAACGGGATCACATCATTAGGAGAATGATGTGATGGACAAGACCCAATCCTAAGCATAGCTTAAAGATCGTGTAGTTCGTTTGCTATAGCTTTTCCAAATGTCAAGTATCATTTCCTTAGACCATGAGATTGTGCAACTCCCGGATACCGTAGGAGTGCTTTGGGTGTACCAAACCTCACAACGTAACTGGGTGACTATAAAGGTGCACTACAGGTATCTACGAAAGTGTCTGTTGGGTTGGCACGAATCGAGACTGGGATTTGTCACTCCGTATGACGGAGAGGTATCTCTGGGCCCACTCCGTAATGCATCATCATAATGAGCTCAATGTGACCAAGTGGTTGATCAGGGATCATGCATTACGGTACGAGTAAAGTGACTTGCCGGTAACGAGATTGAACGAGGTATTGGGATACCGACGATCGGAGTCTCGGGCAAGTAACGTACCGATTGACAAAGGGAATTGTATACGGGATTGATTGAATCCTCGACATCGTGGTTCATCCGATGAGATCATCGAGGAGCATGTGGGAGCCAACATGGGTATCCAGATCCCGCTGTTGGTTATTGACCGGAGAGTCGTCTCGGTCATGTTTGCGTGTCTCCCGAACCCGTAGGGTCTACACACTTAAGGTTCGGTGACGCTAGGGTTGTTGAGATATTAGTATACGGTAACCCGAAAGTTGTTCGGAGTCCCGGATGAGATCCCGGACGTCACGAGGAGTTCCGGAATGGTCCGGAGGTGAAGATTTATATATAGGAAGTCAAGTTTCGGCCATCGGAAAGTTTCGGGGGTAATCGGTATTGTACCGGGACCACCGGAAGGGTCCCGGGGGTCCACCGGGTGGGGCCACCTATCCCGGAGGGCCCCATGGGCTGAAGTGGGAGGGGAACCAGCCCCTGTGGGCTGGTGCGCCCCCCATGGGCCTCCCCTGCGCCTAGGGTTGGAAACCCTAGGGGTGGGGGCGCCCCACTTGGCTTGGGGGGCACTCCACCCCCCTTGGCCGCCGCCCCTTGGAGATTGATCTCCTAGGGCCGGCGGCCCCCCCAGGGGTCCTTTAAAAGGGGGGGGGGGGGGGAGGGCAGCCGCACCCTAGCCCCTGGCGCCTCCCTCTCCCTCCCGTGACACTTCTCCCTCTCCCCGAGCTTGGCGAAGCCCTGCCGAGATCACCGTTGCTTCCACCACCACGCCGTCGTGCTGCTGGATCTCCATCAACCTCTCCTTTCCCCTTGCTGGATCAAGTTGGAGGAGACGTCTTCCCAACCGTACGTGTGTTGAACGCGGAGGTGCCGTCCGTTCGGCGCTAGGTCATCGGTGATTTGGATCACGATGAGTACGACTCCATCAACCCCGTTCTCTTGAACGCTTCCGCTCTCCCTCGTTGCTAGATGACTCCATAGATTGATCTTGATGATGCGTAGAAAATTTTAAAATTCTGCTACGTTTCCCAAAAGTGGCATCATGAGCTAGGTCTATGCGTAGTTTCTATGCACGAGTAGAACACAAAGCAGTTGTGGACATTGATATTGTTAATTTACTTGCCGTTACTAGTCTTATCTTGATTCGGCGGCATCGTGGGATGAAGCGGCCCGGACCGACCTTACACGTACGCTTACGTGAGACTGGTTCCACCGACTGACCTGCACTAGTTGCATAAGGTAGCTAGCGGGTGTCTGTCTCTCCCACTTTAGTCGGATCGGATTCGATGAAAAGGGTCCTTATGAAGGGTAAATAGAAATTGGCATATCACGTTGTGGTTTTGGCGTAGGTAATAAATGTTCTTGCTAGAAACCTATAGCAGCCACGTAAAAACTTGCAACAACAATTAGAGGACGTCTAACTTGTTTTTGCAGCATGTGCCGTTTGATGTGATATGGCCAAAAGGATGTGATGAATGATATATGTGATGTATGAGATTGATCATGTTCTTGTAATAGGAATCACGACTTGCATGTCGATGAGTATGACAACCGGCAGGAGCCATAGGAGTTGTCTTAATTTATTTATGACCCGTGTGTCAACATAAACGTCATGTAATTACTTTACTTTATTGCTAAAGCGTTAGCCATAGTAGTAGAAGTAATAGATGACGAGACAACTTCAAGAAGACAAGATGATGGAGATCATGATGATGGAGATCATGGTGTCATGCCGGTGACAACGATGATCATGGAGCCCCGAAGATGGAGATCAAAAGGAGCAAATGATATTGGCCATATCATGTCACTATTTGATTGCATGTGATGTTTATCATGTTTTACATCTTATTTGCTTAGAACGACGGTAGCTTAAATAAGATGATCCCTCCTAATAATTTCAAGAAAGTGTTCCCCCTAACTGTGCACCGTTGCGAAGGTTCGTTGTTTCAAAGCACCACGTGATGATCGGGTGTGATAGATTCTAACGTTCGAATACAACGGGTGTAAGCCAGATTTACACACGCAATACACTTAGGTTGACTTGGCGAGCCTAGCATGTACAGACATGGCCTGGGAACACAGAAGACCGAAAGGTCGAGCATGAGTCATATAGAAGATACGATCAACATGAAGATGTTCACCGATGTTGACTAGTCCGTCTCACGTGATGATCGGACACAACCTAGTTGACTCGGATCATGTTTCACTTAGATGACTAGAGGGATGTCTATCTGAGTGGGAGTTCATTGAATAATTTGATTAGATGAACTTAATTATCATGAACTTAGTCTAAAATCTTTACACTATGTCTTGTAGATCAAATGGCCCACGCTAATGTTGCCCTCAACATCAACGCGTTCCTAGAGAAAACCAAGCTGAAAGATGATGGCAGCAACTATCACTAGTAGAAAACGGAGCTTTAGCGCCGGTTCGTAAGGGCCTTTAGTGCTGGTTCCATAACCGGCACTAAAGGGTGGGCACTAAAGGCCCCCCCTTTAGTACCGGTTCGGCACGAACCGGCGCTAAAGTGCCACCACGTGGCGTGAGCTCGCGCCCTGGTATGGGGGACCTTTAGTACCGGTTGGTGTTACCAACCGGTACTAAAGGTTTTTTTTGAATTTTTTTTTAAAATTTTGGAATTTTTTTTTGATTTTTAATTTTTTTGAACTATTTGATGATTTAGTCTCTAATCACCTCTCTTAACTGCTCAAGTGTGGATCACTCATTCCAAATCGACTGACTTCCCGGCCGGTCACCCATCCTCTCACTCCCCCAGCCTGAGCAAGCTTAACTTCGGAGTTCTATTCCCCCTACATTCCAAGTCTGCACTTGTTGTTTTCTTGACAAATGTAAGCTGTCAATCCTATTAACCCTCAGCAGTTTAGCTTGAGCATTAGGTCACACGTTTCACCGTTTGAGTTTGAAACTATTATTCTAAAAATAGTAATTATTTAGTACACTAATATTTCTTGAATAAGTTTGACCATAGTTTAACCACAGTTTGACCATAGTTTGACCAGATTTGACCAAAATTTAAAAATTGAAATAATTATTTAGTAACACTAATATTCTTGAATAATTATGTAGTAACATTAATACTTCTTGAATAAGTAGTTTGACCAGATTTAACCAATTTTTTTTTAAAACTGAAATTTGACCATATCTTTTCTTTGTTTTGGAATTTGAGGATTCTAAAAAATTGCAAACAGGCCGTAGGCAGTCTCCATCGGATGCAGATTTTCGTGCTGAATTTTTTGATATATTATACGTTTTTTCCGACATGGTATGCAAAAGTTACAGCCGTTTTACATTTTCCCTACACTTTTTGCAAAACATGTCCAAATTTAAGTTTTCAAAATTTCCTAACTAGTAGATGTAGTAATATAACTACCTCTCGGAGGATTTTATTTTTTGAAGTTTTACCATTTTCTTTTGATTTTTTCAGAACTGAAATGGCGACACAGGGGGGGGGTAGAGTTTGAAAATTGCCCTATAGTGCCGGTTTGTGTCACAAACCGGTACTATAGGTCAGACCCCTTTAGTACCGGTTCGTGGCACAAACCGGTACTAAAGGTTAGCCCTTTAGTACCGGTTTGTAACACGAACCGGTACTAAAGGTGATCATGGGGCCCCGGCCTGACGCCAGCCTGCCATCACCCCTTTAGTACCGGTTCGTGGCACGAACCGGTACTAAAGGTTTAACACGAACCGGCATTAATGCATAGCCGTTCGAACCGGCACTAATGGTACCATTAGTACCGGGCTAAAATCAAACCGGCACTAATGTGTCTCACATTAGGTCCTTTTTCTACTAGTGTATACGGACTGGGTCCGGAACCTGAGGATCATCCTCATAGCTGCCAAGAAAGATTATGTCCTAGAAGCACCGCTAGGTGATGTACCCATCCCAGAGAACCAAGACGTTATGAACGCTTGGCAGTCACGTGCTGATGATTACTCCCTCGTTCAGTGCGGCATGCTTTACAGCTTAGAACCGGGGCTCCAAAAGCGTTTTGAGTGACACGGAGCATATGAGATGTTCGAAGAGCTAAAAATGGTTGCATAACCGCTTGACTCAGCTGGGAGTTAATCTCCCGGATGACGCGGTCATTGACAGAATCCTTCAGTCGCTTCCACCGAGCTACAAGAGCTTTGTGATGATCTTCAATATGCAGGGGATGGAAAAGACCATTCCTGAGGTATATTCAATGCTGAAATCAGCGGAGGTGGAAATCAAAAAGGAACATCAAGTGTTGATGGTGAATAAAACCACTAAGTTCAAGAAAGGCAAGGGTAAAAAGAACTTCAAGAAGGACGGCAAGGGAGTTGCCACGCTCGGTAAGCAAGCTGCCGGGAAGAAGTCAAAGAATGGACCCAAGCCTGAGACTGAGTGTTTTTATTGCAAGGGAAGTGGTCACTGGAAGCAGAACTGCCCCAAATACTTAGCGGACAAGAAGGCCGGCAACACTAAAGGTATATGTGATATACATGTAATTGATGTGTACCATACCAGTACTCGTAGTAGCTCCTGGGTATTTGATACCGGTGCGGTTGCTCACATTTGTAACTCAAAGCAGGAGTTGCGGAATAAGCGGAGACTGGCGAAGGACGAGGTGACGATGCGCGTCGGGAATGGTTCCAAGGTCGATGTGATCGCCGTCGGCACGCTGCCTCTACATTTACCTACGGGATTAGTTTTAAACCACAATAATTGTTATTTAGTGCCAGCTTTGAGCATGAACATTGTATCAGGATCTCGTTTAATTCGAGATGGCTACTCATTTAAATCTGAGAATAATGGTTGTTCTATTTATATGAGAGATATGTTTTATGGTCATGCTCCGCTGGTGAATGGTTTATTCTTAATGAATCTCGAGCATAATGTTACACATATTCATAGTGTGAATACCAAAAGATGTAAGGTTGAAAATGATAGTCCCACATACTTGTGGCACTGCCGCCTTGGTCACATAGGTGTCAAACGCATGAAGAAGCTCCATGCAGATGGACTTTTGGAGTCTCTTGATTACGAATCATTTGACACATGCGAATCATGCCTCATGGGTAAAATGACCAAGACTCCGTTCTCAGGAACAATGGAGCGAGCAACCAACTTATTGGAAATCATACATACTGATGTGTGCGGTCCAATGAGTGTTGAGGCTCGCGGTGGCTATCATTATGTTCTCACCCTCACTGATGACTTGAGTAGATATGGGTATGTCTACTTAATGAAACACAAGTCTAAGACCTTTGAAAAGTTCAAGGAATTTCAGAGTGAGGTTGAGAATCAATGTGACAGAAAAATCAAGTTCTTGCGATCAGATCATGGGGGAGAATACTTGGGTCACGAATTTGGCACACACTTAAGGAAATGTGGAATAGTTTCACAACTCACGCCACCTGGAACACCTCAGCGTAATGGTGTGTCCGAACGTCGTAATCACACTCTATTGGATATGGTGCGATCTATGATGTCTCTTACCGATTTACCGCTGTCATTTTGGGGCTATGCTTTAGAGACTGCCGCATTCACTTTAAATAGGGCTCCGTCGAAATCCGTTGAGACAACACCGTATGAATTATGGTTTGGGAAGAAACCTAAGCTGTCATTTCTAAAAGTTTGGGGATGCGATGCTTATGTCAAGAAACTTCAACCTAAGAAGCTCGAACCCAAATCGGAAAAATGCGTCTTCATAGGATACCCTAAAGAAACTATTGGGTATACCTTCTACCTCAGATCCGAGGGCAAGATCTTTGTTGCCAAGAATGGATCCTTTCTAGAGAAAGAGTTTCTCTTGAAAGAAATAAGTGGGAGGAAAGTAGAACTTGATGAAGTATTACCTCTTGAACCGGAAAGTGGTGCGACTCAAGAAAATGTTCCTGAGGTGCCTGCACCAACTAGAGAGGAAGTAAATGATGATGATCATGAAACTTCAGATCAAGTTGCTACTGAACTTCGAAGGTCCACAAGGACACGTTCCGCACCAGAGTGGTACGGCAACCCTGTCTTGGAAATCATGTTGTTGGACAACGGTGAACCTTCGAACTATGAAGAAGCGATGGCGGGCCCGGATTTCGACAAATGGCTGGAAGCCATGAAATCCGAGATAGGATCCATGTTTGAAAACGAAGTATGGACTTTGACTGACTTGCCCGATGATCAGCGAGCCATAGAAAATAAATGGATCTTTAAGAATAAGACAGACGCGGATGGTAATGTAACCATCTATAAAGCTCGGCTTGTTGCTAAGGGTTACCGACAAGTTCAAGGGGTTGACTACGATGAGACTTTCTCACCCGTAGCGAAGCTGAAGTCCGTCCGAATCATGTTAGCAATTGCCGCATTCTATGATTATGAGATATGACAAATGGACGTCAAAACGGCATTCCTTAATGGTTTCCTTAAGGAAGAATTGTATATGATGCAGCCGGAAGGTTTTGTCGATCCTAAGAATGCTGACAAGGTGTGCAAGCTCCAACGCTCGATCTATGGGCTGGTGCAAGCATCTCGGAGTTGGAACATTCGTTTTGATGAGATGATCAAAGCGTTTGGGTTTACGCAGACTTATGGAGAAGCCTGCATTTACAAGAAAGTGAGTGGGAGCCCTGTAGCATTTCTCATATTATATGTGGATGACATACTGTTGATGGGAAATGATATAGAATTCTTGGAAAGCATAAAGGCCTACCTGAACAAGTGTTTTTCAATGAAGGATCTTGGAGAAGCTGCTTACATATTAGGCATCAAGATCTATAGAGATATATCGAGACGCCTCATTGGTCTTTCACAGAGTACGTACCTTGACAAGATATTGAAGAAGTTCAATATGGATCAGTCAAAGAAGGGGTTCTTGCCTGTATTGCAAGGTACGAGATTGAGCACGGCTCAATGCCTGACCACGGCAGAAGATAGAGAAAAGATGAGTGTCGTCCCCTATGCCTCGGCCATAGGGTCTATCATGTATGCTATGCTGTGTACCAGACCTGATGTAAACCTTGCCGTAAGTTTGGTAGGAAGGTACCAAAGTAATCCTGGCATGGAACACTGGACATCGGACAAGAATATCCTGAAGTACCTGAAGAGGACTAAGGATATGTTTCTCATTTATGGAGGTGACGAAGAGCTCGTTGTAAAGGGTTACGTCGATGCTAGCTTCGACACAGATCTAGATGACTCTAAGTCACAAACCGGATACGTGTATATTTTGAATGGTGGGGCAGTAAGCTGGTGCAGTTGCAAGCACAGCGTTGTGGCGGGATCTACATGTGAAGCGGAGTACATGGCAGCCTCGGAGGCAACACAAGAAGCAATCTGGGTGAAGGAGTTCATTACCGACCTAGGAGTCATTCCCAATGCGTCAGGCCCGATTACTCTCTTCTGTGACAACACTGGAGCTATTGCCCTTGCCAAGGAGCCCAGGTTTCACAGGAAGACCAGGCATATCAAGCGTCGCTTCAACTCCATTCGTGAAAGTGTTCAAAATGGAGACATAAATATTTATAAAGTACATACGGACCTGAATGTGGCAGATCCATTGACTAGACCTCTCCCTAGAGCAAAACATGATCAACACCAAAACTGCATGGGTGTTCGATTCATCACAATGTAACTAGGTTATTGACTCTAGTGCAAGTGGGAGACTGTTGGAAATATCCCCTAGAGGCAATAATAAAATGGTTATTATTATATTTCCTTGTTCATGATAATTGTCTATTATTCATGCTATAATTGTGTTATCCGGAAATCGTAATACATGTGTGAATACATAGACCACAACACGTCCCTAGTGAGCCTCTAGTTGACTAGCCCGTTGATCAAAAGATAGTCATGGTTTCCTGACTATGGACATTGGATGTCATTGATAACGGGATCACATCATTAGGAGAATGATGTGATGGACAAGACCCAATCCTAAGCATAGCTTAAAGATCGTGTAGTTCGTTTGCTATAGCTTTTCCAAATGTCAAGTATCATTTCCTTAGACCATGAGATTGTGCAACTCCCGGATACCGTAGGAGTGCTTTGGGTGTACCAAACCTCACAACGTAACTGGGTGACTATAAAGGTGCACTACAGGTATCTACGAAAGTGTCTGTTGGGTTGGCACGAATCGAGACTGGGATTTGTCACTCCGTATGACGGAGAGGTATCTCTGGGCCCACTCAGTAATGCATCATCATAATGAGCTCAATGTGACCAAGTGGTTGATCACGGGATCATGCATTATGGTACGAGTAAAGTGACTTGCCGGTAACGAGATTGAACGAGGTATTGGGATACCGACGATCGGGTCTCGGGCAAGTAATGTACCGATTGACAAAGGGAATTGTATACGGGATTGATGGAATCCTCGACATCGTGGTTCGTCCGATGAGAGCATCGAGGAGCATGTGGGAGCCAACATGGGTATCCAGATCCCGCTGTTGGTTATTGACCGGAGAGTCGTCTCGGTCATGTCTGCGTGTCTCCCGAACCTGTAGGGTCTACACACTTAAGGTTCGGTGACACTAGGGTTGTTGAGATATTAGTATATGGTAACCCGAAAGTTGTTCGGAGTCCCGGATGATATCCCGGACATCACGAGGAGTTCCGGAATGGTCCGGAGGTGAAGATTTATATATAGGAAGTCAAGTTTCGGCCATCGGGGAAGTTTCGGGGGTAATCGGTATTGTACCGGGACCACCAGAAGGGTCCCGGGGGTCCACCGGGTGGGGCCACCTATCCCGGAGGGCCCCATGGGCTGAAGTGGGAGGGGAACCAGCCCATGGTGGGCTGGTGCGCCCCCCATGGGCCTCGCCTGCGCCTAGGGTGGGAAACCCTAGGGGTGGGGGCGCCCCACTTGGCTTGGGGGGCACTCAACCCCCCTTGGCCGCCGCCCCCCCTTGGAGATTGCATCTCCTAGGGCCGGTGCCCCCCCTAGGGGTCCTATATATAGTGGGGGAGGGAGGGCATCCGCACCCTAGCCCCTGGTGCCTCCCTCTCCCTCCCGTGACACTTCTCCCTCTCCATGAGCTTGGCGAAGCCCTGCCGAAATCACCGTTGCTTCCACCACCACGCCGTCGTGCTGCTGGATCTCCATCAACCTCTCCTTTCCCCTTGCTGGATCAAGTTGGAGGAGACGTCTTCCCAACCGTATGTGTGTTGAACATGGAGGTGCCGTCCATTCGGTGCTAGGTCATCGGTGATTTGGATCACGACGAGTACGACTCCATCAACCTCGTTCTCTTGAACGCTTCCGCTCGCGATCTACAAGGGTATGTAGATGCACTCCCCTCTCCCTCGTTGCTAGATGACTCCATAGATTGATCTTGGTGATGCGTAGAAAATTTTAAAATTCTGCTACTTTTCCCCACAGTTAAGGGATAGTTATATGACCTAATTATGTTATTATTGTTCAAAGAACTTGCACTAGTGAAAGTATGAACGTTAGGCCTTGTTTCAACGCATTGCAATACCGTTTTCGCTCACTTTTATCATTAGTTACCTTGCTGTTTTTATATTTTCAGATTACAAAAACCTATATCTACCATCCATATTCCACTTGTATCACCATCTCTTCACCGAACTAGTGCACCTATACAATTTACCATTGTATTGGGTGTGTTGGGGACACAAGAGACTCTTTGTTATTTGGTTGTAGGGTTGTTTGAGAGAGACCATCTTCATCTTATGCCTCCCACGAATTGATAAACCTTAGGTCATCCACTTGAGGGAAATTTGCTACTGTCCTACAAATCTCTGCACTTGGAGGCCCAACAACGTCTACAAGAAGAAGGTTGTGTAGTAGACATCAGCCCCACCACCCTAGGGCAGGCCCTGGTGTATTGTGGGCCCACACTCGGTTGTCTGGTCTTCTCCCAATGCTTCTAGTGCCTCTTTTGTCCAGAAAAAAAATCTCCAAAAAGTTTCATGGCATTTGGACTTCATTTGGTACTGATATTCCGCAAAACCAAAAACAAGCAAAAAACAACAACTGGCACTAGGCACTAAGTTAATAGGTTAGTCCTAGAAAATGATATATAATTGCTTGTAAATGTATATAAAACATCTAAGATTGCTAATATAATAACATAGAACAATAAAAAATTATAGATACATGGAGATGTATCATCTAGTTATCATGAACTTAATACTGTAGAGGCATACTGGATAGCGGTCGATTGGTGGAGTAATAGTAGTAGATGCAGGCAAGAGTCAGACTACTTGTCATGGACCTAATGCGTGTCTACATGATCATGCCATGAATATTGTCATAACTATGTGTTTTTTCTATCAATTGCCCAACAGTAATTTGTCTACCCACCTTATGTTATTTTTATGAGAGAGGAGCCTCTATTGAAAACTATGGCCCCCAGGTCTATTTTAATCATATTACAAAAGCCAAAAATACCTTGCTGCAATTTTCTTTCTTATATTTTAGTTTGCAATTTAACTATCACCTAGTACCATGTTCTATCCTTGCAATTAACGACTACAAGGGGATTGACAACCCTCTTGCCCGCGCCGAGTGCAAGTATTTGCTCTTATGTGTGTAGGTACTGTTGACGACTGTTTGCGTGGTTCTCCTATTGGTTCGATAACCTTGGTTCTCTATCAAGGTAAATACTATCTGCTACTATATTGCTTCGCCCTTCCTCTTCGGGGAAAATCCCAACACAACTCACAACTAGGATAAAAAATTATGGCGCCGTTGCTGGTGAGATTTATCAAACAATCTAAGGTAGTTGCACACACACATTATTTGCTCGCAATAATCATGTCAACTCGCTAAAATAAAAATGAAGACATATGGATCCTCATCCACTTGCTAATCTGCTCAAACTTGCTACAAGTTGTAATCCAATAGCTAGTAGTGAACAAGTGATAAATGACAATGCTATTGGGATACATCTTTTGAATGAAAATCATGATTGCGATTGCATTAGTATAAATGCTAAGAATAGCAATTGTTCTAATGATCATGATTGGGGTGATAATTATGATGTTTCTTGTGATCTTAAAAATTCGTTTGAGCTTCATGATGAATCTATTATTGTTAATGATATTAGCAATACTACTAAGAGTGGGTTTGGAAGAGCATCAACTTTAGGTAATAATGATCCCACTACTTTGGAGAATGATCAATCTTGTGATTTTTTGATAAAAGTGGGTTTGGAGAGGTCATGATTTTAGTTGATGTTATTCCCACTATCTTGGAAGATTATAAAAAATGCATGTGGATCATAAAGAGAATATCGTTTATGATAGCTATCTTGTTGGATGTGAATATGATCCTATATGTAATTATGACGAGAGAGGAATGTAGTTATAGGAACTTTCATGTCACTAAATTACCTCTCTTTGTGTTAAAATTCTTAATGCTTCATTCTTCCTATTTGCATATGATGCTAGAAGTTGCTTGTACATATAATTTGTTTACTTATAAAATGCCTATGCATAGGTAATATTTTATACTTAAATGTGTTTTTGACATGCTACATGATGATTTTTTGTGTTTCAATTATTATCTTTCATGTAAGCATCGATAAAATCTCAAGCCTATCTTAATGGATATAAAGAAAGAGCTTGTTGGGAGATAACCCAATAGTTATCATCTTGTTATTTGCAAAAATTATTATTGCTACTATAATGATTGTGTTTTCATCTTTTAGTTAGTGTTTGTGCCAAGTAAAGCCTTTGGTATGATTTGGATGATAGTTGGGATTTACTTCTGCGCCACGTGCAGGAATTTACTTTTTTTACTCGAATGTGATCTTGGTCTTATTTTTTTAACGTGATTCATATACAAATTTCCCATGTTATCCTATTTTTTAGAATTTGTGGAGTTACAAAAGTACTCCCTCCATCCGGAAAAAGTTGTCAGCACCTTAGTTCATTTGTAATTTTGCAAAAAAACCCTACCACCTTTTAAACTGTTGCTAATCAGCCCCCACTGCTTCTTCCTCATTCCTCCGTCGCCCGCCCGCGCCGTGGTCGCCCCAGCCACCGCCGGCACCAGCCGTCGGGCCCAGAGCTCGACGACGGCCAACCTGCGCCGGCCACACAGAGGCTGCTCAAGCTCCTGCTGCTCCGTGTTCCTCAGGAAGAACTGGAGCCCCCACCAGCGAGGCCCTGGCCCCTGATCCGGACCCCAATCCGCCCCCGGCGGCGAGGCCCTGGCCGTGCTCTCCCTCCATGCCTCTGGACTGCCCATGGTCTTCGCCTCCGCCGGCCATGAGATCACCGACAAAGACGATGACGAGGGGTACATGACGGCCGCGTCCAGGGGCAGGAGCAGAACGTTCGCGTCCCGGAGGAGGGAAGAGTTCCAGGGGCTCGAGGAGGAGGACGGCTGCGGCGATGCCGGTCCGCCCAGTCCTAGCAGCATCGGCTACGCCGACGAGCAGGTAAAGAAGAAGGTCCAGCTCTTGCTACCGTTGCTCCTCCGCCCAGAGCTCCTCTACAGGACCGTCTGCTGCTGGTGGTGGTGGTGGACGCCTCTGCTGCAACCCATCTGCCCGTGCACGTGGCAGTGCTGCTGCTCCTATGCCCTACTCCTTGTGCTGCCCCCAGAGCTTGCGTTCCTCAGGAAGAAGAAGAAGGATGTAAAATTCAGTTAAATTTTCAGGGTTCAATTAATCTGTACTCCAAAAATTTACTGTATATTTTCAGCAATGCAGCATTGAGCCTGAACCTTTTTGGCAGTACACAAGTTTGAATTGTGAGTAATATCCTAATCTGTATAGTGACTGTACATTGTCCCAGTGGTGCATTCCCAAGTTTCAGAAATCCCAGAAACAATTAACAGTTTCAGTTAACTGTTTTTCAGACAAAACGGAATTTACCAAGTTGCTGCTGCACCCCTTTAGTCCTATTATCATCACTTGTCACTATATTGTTGAATGGGAATCAATAAGTGTCCATTTTCTGTAGGTCTAGTGGTAGATCAAATTTCAGTCACGATGTTTATATTAATAAGAAAAGAAAAAGGAACAAGTCTGTGAGGATGATATCTCTACTACTTTCTTTACTTCAATGTTTTAAACTTTTGTTAGCTCGTAGCTCCTGAAGGTTCGGACTTTTGTTAGATTAAAAGCTTCTTGCTAAATTATTGGGTTAGATTATAATGCCATGCAACTGTAGTAGTTTGATGTTGACCCTCCTCCTACATGACACTGGACAATTTAATTGTTGTTGACCCTCCTCCTACATTACATTGGACAATTGAACATGTACTGAAGGAGTACTCCAGTAGGATTGCATGTACATGTTCAGTAAAGTGCTATGGTTGTCGAAAGTGTTAGGGAAAAAGTGCTATGGTGATGGACTAAGCAATCAACCTGAAATTAAATCTCCTTTTGTGCCTTTTAATGCTCCCTGTGTGCATTCTTTTGTAATCTTGATCAATTGATCAATCTTACACACTAAGCACCGTACCATTTGGTCAGTTCAGACTTTATGCATTTCCATACTCCTTTTGTACAGACTCCATTTCCATAGTTGCTCCAGGAACAACCATCAGAAAGAAGAAAATGCTTAGGTTCTGTTAACAATCAGGTTCTGTTAACTGAGCATGTTTAGGTAATTTACTTGAATTACTTGGAATTATTTGGATTTATTTTAATTACTTGGAATTATTTGAAAACACTAGCCCTACTGCAAAAAATTCATTACATGAGTACACTGTAGGACAACATTAATCAAATTTCATTACATGACCTTTCTGAATTTTGTCATGGTTTCAAACCTAACTAGCACAACTTGACCCATTCACCACAACTGTCCCAATTCAAACAATTTGGAATTTCTTAATTCATCTACAGAGTGGCCACACTAGGAGTACTTGCTTCTTAATTCTGGCATTTTCTCATTCTTTTACTAGGACTAGTTTCTAATCTGAATTTTTATGTCTTAACTTGGGCTACTTGAGCCTTCCACCATTTTAACGAAAAAAGATAAATAAATCCTTCGAGGTGTCCAAATTAACATCAGCACCAGTACTGTCAATACATTAATGGCAACACTTTTTTCTTTCTGAAATCAATACTCAAACTTTCGAAGAATAGCCTATATGTTTTGTTCAATACAAAGATCAATATGCATTGACAATTGAAATGGAGAGACACAAAATAGCAGAATCTTACTGCACATAATGTTAACATAATGGCAGAATCTTACTGCACTAAATGGCAGAATCTTACTGCACATTATTTTGCTTCAGAGACAAATGGTTCCAAAAAGATCAAAATTCCAGACTTTGGGCATGAGGAGAAGGACCTGCAGACTTGCAGAGCACTTGGGCAGTTGGACATGGAGGAGGAGCCTGGGATGTTGAAGAGGAGCTGTCGCCGTCAGGGTTATGCACCTGATTAAATGAAATGATATGCGCATGGGCATGAGCACGGGAAGTTAACTCACTTCCATAGCAGTAACTTACAAAAGAAACATTTGTTAATTAACTAAAATTAAGTTAACAAAAAGGAAGGCATGGGCATGGCCAAGTTAACTCAAAAGGAAAGTATAGTAAGGAGTCATCTCAAAATTCTAACAATTGATACAATGCTCACACTACTGAACTGGGATTAAAGATTCAGTTTTTATGCACTGTACTGACATTGTCATTGTCGTTTCACTGAAATAAAGGGTCAGTGTTCATGGCCTATAGGAGTATTCAGTGTCACTGGGATCAGACTACCACTAACCACGGGCAGGTCGCCTGGAAGGATGGCGCGACGGCGGCGCCGTTCTGGTGATCCAACCTGCTCAGCTCGCTCGCCACAGACATCTTCCATGGGCTGTGTAGGGAGGGAAGACCGGAGGATCCACAGGTCAATGGGGATCCGCACCCGCATCCCAAAAGGAGAGGGGAGAGGATGATAGCGCAGCTCGTTGCTGAATCCATGAGCGACCCCATGTCGTCCGTAGCACGGCGACTTCAGCAACGAGGCAGTCGAGGAAGGGGATGGGGAAAGGTGGGAATTTTAGGGATGGGAAAAGGGGAACGAGGGAGCTGCGTGGGGGAGCGGGGGAGCTGTGCAGGGAACGGTGAAGCTTCACGGTGCGGCATGGTGGAGCTGCAAGGCATCGCTGGCGTCCCGGAGAAACGGTGGAGCGGCGCGGTGGAACGACATGGTTGTGCTCCACAAAGTGGAGCTGCGCTGTGTCGAAGACGATGGACCGCGGGTTTGGTCGGAGAAAGCTGAAGGTTTTTTTCGCAAAATGACCACAGTGACAACTTTTTCCGGACGGAGGGGGTATGATTTTTGTTCAGATCATTACAGATTGTTCTGTTTTAGATACATTCTGTTTTTTATTGCATAGTGTGCTCATTTTAGTGATGCTATGGATTCTATCTAGTGGTATTAGCCATGGGGAAGTTAGAATATAGTAGGTATTATGCAAGAATAATTATGAATGAGTTTACAATAGTACCTAAGGTTTATTATTTGATGATTATACTAACAAATCTCACGAAGTTCTGTTGAGTTTTGTGTGCTGAAGTTTTCAAGTTTTGGGTGAGATCACGATGGATGAAGGAATAAAGAGAGGCAAGTCCCTAAGCTTGGGAATGTCCAAGAAACCCCAAGGTAATATTCAAGGAGGAACCAAGTGTCTAAGCTTGGGGATGTCCCATATGGCATCCCCTCTTTCGTCCACAATTCATCAGCATGTTACTTGGAGCTATATTTTTATTCATCACATGATATGAGTTTTACTTGGAGCGTCTTGTACCATAGTTTTATTTTGTTTGCTTGTTAGTTTGCCAAAATCATTGTTTACTGGAGACATGTTTTGAGAGAGACACACATTCATCATGATTTGTTACAATACTCCATGAGCTTCAGTTATATCTTTTGAGCTATGCAGTTGCTCTTATGCTTCACTTATATTCTTAGAGCACGCCGATTGTTATATTTTATAGAAATGATTGCACTCTCATGCTTCATTTAAATATTTTTGAGAGTGTCTTAAATAGGAAGTGATAATCTGCACGGGTTTTAATACTACTCTGAAAATGATAGGTATATAAAGTGATATAATAAAAACTCTCATGTCGATCACTAAATATGAAACATATGATTTAATTATATTGATGTTGTAATATGAAAGGGTATTAGTTCATGTTCATTGGTTAGTAGAAATATCGATATTAAAGTTGTTATTAACTACTCATTTAAGTGTCGGTCATGGCATGGTGGGGAGGTTTGAGCATTTTTATGTCCGATTGAAATCCTTGTGTGCTGTTTGAATTGGGCGCGCATGATGATTAACTCATACGAACCTCCTCCCTAGGGGCATGCGAGTAGTACTTTGCTTCGAGGGCTAATAAAACTTTCACCAATAAGTATATGAGTTCTTTGTGACTAATATGAGTCCATGGACTAATACAACACTCCCACCAATCCACATATTGCTAGCCTCTTCGGTACCATGCATTGCCCTTTCTCACCTCGAGAATCGGTGCAAACTTAACAGGTGCATCCAAATGGGTGATATGATACACTCTATCACACATAAGCCTCCTAATATCTTTCTCAAAACAGCCACGATACCTACCTATCATGGCATTTCCATAGCCATTCCGGGATATATTGCCATGCAACTTTGTAACACCCCGATAATCGTGCTATAATAATCTTCCCCCCCAAAGGTGCCATGTCATCACCTTTTTGCTAATACAATCCCTTAATCAAAATTCAAGTCGAACTCAAATTTAAAATAAAGTAACAATACTACTATTCAAACAACAAAATAAAAATGTTCGTTGTGTTGAAATATTCACTAACTAATTTTCATGAAGAAACCAACATAATTTGAATTCCCCAAATGCCCCTAGATATATTTAAAGTGGCCCAACATCACTAAATTTGGCCATTTTGAAATAAACCAATACTTGTGCTTTTCAAAAATATGTGAAACTTGTGGATAGGTACAAAATATTGCATAGTAATTATGAGACAATTTTCCTATTTAACAAAATTTGATTTTTGTGAAAGAAAAATACAAAACGGTAATGAAAATTAGAAAACATAAGAAAAAAAAGAAAAGAAAAGAAAAAAACTACTATGCGGTTGGGCCCTATCGGCCACAGCGCATAGCCCAACCAACTCCCCGGGTCACCCCCACCTCCCTCCTCCAACTAGCCATGGCGACCGAGCACGGGCACCGTGCTAGCCGCACCCTGCGAGCCCCCCGCGCCGCTACAGGCCCTCGAGCGCATCCGTCGCTGCTGCTCGCTATTGCCATGGCCACCCCGAGCCTCTTCGACCAGCCTCAGCCTCCTTGAGATCGCCACTGCGCCCACTGTGAGTAGCTGGTCCTTTCCCCTGCATTTCCTTCTTGTTCCCGTCGCCATTTTCCCGAGCCCGTGGCCACGCTACCATGTGCCTCTTGCAGCCCCTAGCTGCGCCCTCACGTGTGCTAGCGCCTAGGCTCGCCCGCCCGCGCCCTGCGCACGCCAGGCCATGCGTCGCTGTGCCCCGCCATCGCCGTAGCGGTCAATGCTAGCCACCCCGCGCCAGCCACGGTCACCATTAGACGCGCACATCGTTCCATG
Source organism: Triticum urartu (assembly GCF_003073215.2). Lineage (NCBI taxonomy): Eukaryota > Viridiplantae > Streptophyta > Magnoliopsida > Poales > Poaceae > Triticum > Triticum urartu. Next base: position 260,119,643 of record NC_053023.1, read on the forward strand.
CCATGTGCACATTTTCTGGCAAACTCCGACCACCTCCGCCGCGTCGGACCTCGCCGCTGGCGCGCGCATAGTTAGGCCACCGCCCGGGTCACCGCCAGGTGGCCCCTAGGTGCCAAGCGTTTAGATTAGTTACTAATCCACCCCCACGGACTCACTAACACACGGGCCCAATTATTATAGCATTAAGATTAACTAAATTAAAACGGTTGTTTAAACTCTGTCACTGATAGTAGGTCCCACCACCCTAATTAACTTACTTAGGCTAACCATATTCGGTTAATACTAACTATGCCACTAACTACTAGGTCCCACTGGACCCAGTTGACCAGTCAACACTACTGACTGGGCACTCCCAGTCAGTGACAGGTGGGACCCCTGGGTCCCCTATGACTTTGTTGACCAGTCAATTGGTCAATGTTTGATTGGGCTGACTCATCCCCTTTGGGCCCACATGTCATACACAGTGGCTAACTGCTGCTATGTGCTTATTTTAGAATTAAAATAATTTCAAAAATTCCAAAAAATGTTTAAATCTTTGAAAATTCATATAAAATAATCTATAACCCGGATGAAAATAATTTATATACGAAAGTTGCTCAGAAAATTATAATGAATCTGAATATGCTATCCACCTACCCGTCACATGCCCCCAACACTATAAACATGGAACCTTCCCCTCGGATTTGTCTGTCCGATAATTTCCTAGAGCCGGGAAAATATTCCTGGATATTTTCCTGCTCCGTCTGTAACGCGTAGCACTGTGTTAGGTCACCCCTAGCACAAAGTATTGCCATGCCATGCATTGTGGTGCATTAGATTGACTGTTATTTATTGTGTTCCCCCTTTGTTACTTCTTTTCCGGTAGACACCGGGACCACTGATGATCAGGTGATCGTCTACTTCGTTACAGATCTGTTTTCGTCAACAAAGCTTCTAGGCAAGAAAAACCTCCTTGATCATTCCTATATCTCCCATTCTTCCTCTCTCATGCTTGCATTAGATTTGCTACTGTTATTCGATAGCTCCTATTCTGATGCATAGCGTACTTTTGTAACCTATTGATACTTTACCTGTTATCCTATATGCTTAGAATAGGTTGGTTAGTGATCCATCAGTGATCCCTCACGCTTGTCCTTGTTGCCCCTCTTTGTTACCAATGACTCGATCAATGTGACCGATGTGCAGAGACCGACACATCACCGCACACTCCCTTAGTTGTACTACTCTATAGAGCTACTAGCGAGTGCCGAGGGTGATACCTCCTACCTCACTCCTGATGACATCTCTGTAGCGTAGCCAGTTGGTTGTTGGTTACCGAGGGTGATTCCTCTTTCACCACCTCCAATGATGCCTCTGTCGTTCCGCCCCTCAAGTGTGAACCTATCTAGGGTGATTCCTCCAAGTTCACCTTGACAGTTACATCGAGTGGGAATCCATCGAGGGAGATTCCTCAGATTTCCCCTTGATGCTATGGACACACGGATACTTTGACTTTTCCTCAGTACCTTGTTGAAGTTGGGTCGGTCCCGTGGGGTACCCACGAGAGTTACCAAAGTTGGGTTGACCAGGAGGGTACCCGCGAGTTAATTATGAGGCATAGTCGGGTAGGCAGACCGCTCTAGAGAGGGATGGGCTTGACCCTTGCTGTAAGTCCAGACGGGGCGACGAGATCACTCATTGTCTCCGCGTGCTCCCAAGACACTAACGGTTTTGGATATGTGATCTGAGTAGGCCTCTGGCCTATTTGCACTAACTACCATGCAGGAATAAGGATGGGCACTCGCTGTCGTACGATTCTTATGAAAGCTCTCAAACTTTAGTAGTTTAGCGATGCGAGCTCGGTTGGATGGGAACCACCTGTGCTTGTATATGGGGGTGGGTCTGCTCGTGGCCGTGCTTGCAACATGCAGGATTGCAAAGGATGATTGGCCTATGACCCCTTCGCATTTAGGATGTAGAACGACGTGCTAGCCTCTCTGTTGAGCCTAGGTAGGACTACGGTGTGTCGACCAGCCGAGGTCGGACATGACCCAAAAAAGTGTGTCCGGCCGGAGTTAATCGAGTGTGCTGGGTAAGTTGGTGCACCCCTACAGGGAAGTATATCTATTCGAATAGCTGTGTCGCGGACGCTTGGAGTTGTATCCCGGTCTATTACGACTAGAACTAGATATTGGAGACACTAAATGGATATGATGGCTCCGGGATCGCTTTCTCGCAGGGAGTCGAGGAAGGATCTCTAGGCATTGTTAGTACATACTTATTACTTTATGTTATACTAATCTGCACTCTTCTAATGTTGCAAGACGCTGTAAGATGTTAGTCTTCAAAGGCTAGACCCTCCCCTCTATTCTGGCATTTCTGCAGTTTATTCCAATGATATGGCCTCATTCTTTTGATATCGATGCATACTTAGTATAGATCTAATGTGAGATTTGCGAGTACTTTCGATGAGTACTCAAAGTTTCTTTGCTACCTCTTTTCCCCTCTACTCGATTGATGCGATTAGATGATGAAGTCTAGGAGCCAGCTTATCCCGCTTATGATTATTACTACCCTGACAGAGCCTACACTCGCACAGCGAGGTGCTATACAAATGGTTTAACCCCTTTCCACGAAGGCATTTTGAACCGTCGCCAAGTGGGTGACTGTGATAGGGGGGTCCTTCCCACACGGCCCAAAAACTGTCTAGGATAGGGAGCCATTATGCATACAATTGTCCCTATAAAATTGTTTCTAATATCTCGAATATCCCAAACACTCCATCCTTGCAAATCGTTTGTGCTCGCATTGCCATCGCATTCGGTATTCTGTGGTGCTACGTTTACATTGCGCAACCCATAACAAATAGTTCACGATTATAGAAGCAGATAATCACACACATTTACTTTCCCTCGACTGTATGTGATTCTATGTAAGAGCGCATACAGTTCTCCCCATAATACTTTATGCGAAGATTAAATACATCCCACACGATTCATTCGTCCCACGCCGGATGAAGACCTATCACACAAATACTTCTATGAACAAACGTTTGTGATGCGCACAACATCATAAACAGTCCATAATTGCGAAGCGTGTGTGATAAGGTGACTTTCGCAAACATTTAATAAGAAAGAACTATGTGCGATGATGTTGTTAATCGCACATGTTTTTTCTTAGTTGATTGTGTGTGCAGTAGAGATTGATCGCACACGTAGTGGATCTGAGAAACATGTTTGATCTCCACATCTATCGTAGTTGTTTCGCTTTCGCAAACCGTGTGCAGTGTAATCCCTAATTTAATCCCAAATTTAAAATCACATATTTTGAATTTGAAAGTAGGAAATCACTTATTTCATATCGAACCATGTTTATTACAAATATAGGTTCAACCACGAATGCATAATTCGATGCACATGTACATGTACTGAAGAACTATAGAAGCACCAAGTAAAGAATGATGAACCACAATTGTACTAAAGACTATAAAGAGAGAGGCGAAATACATTCTAGTTGCTGGAGAAGGTGAAGCAGAGTGCCCATTGTCGGTGTCAAAACACGCGGATCTCGGGTAGGGGGTCCCGAACTGTGCGTCTAAGGTCGATGGTAATAGTAGGGATGGCAGTTTTGCCCATGGGTATGGGTACCCGCGGGTACCCTACCCGAAAACAATGGGTATGGGCAAGACTTGAAGAGATTTTCTACCCACAGGTAATGGGTACCCATACCCGCAAAATATATGGGTAGGGCATGGGTAAGAAATTGTGCCCATGGGTAACCCAATGGATACCCAGAAAATAATAAATAATGAAAATAACTCCTATAACATGTGGGGTTAACATCCAACTCATATGGTCCAACCCTAAATCTCGTATTCCTTAAACAAGTCATGGCTCATAGGCTCATAATCACCTGCTCGCCACTCCTCAAACGTCCTATGTGAGTCCTCAAAAAGATGAAATATTGGCTCTTCATTACCAGACCCTTGTCGAACACTCGATCCAGCGATCCCCAATTCCCACCACCGCCTTCCACTACGTCAGCCTTCCACCAACCGCTGCTCATACTCCCTTGATGCCTCCAAGAGGACACCCACTGGAGGAGGCCACATACGTGCTGTACTATTCTACCATGATCACTTGAATTTTGAACTCATTTCTCTACCTCTTAAGAATTTGAATGCTATATATTGTACCTGATGGATACCCATTGGGTATAGGATACCCGATGGGTATGGGCATGGGTGTCAGTTTATACCCATGGGTATCGAAGTGGGTGGGTATAAAAAGTTTCTATGGGTATGGGTTTGGGTAGAAGGAGGTTGTACCCACCCATACCCTACCCATTGCCATCCCTAGGTAACAGGGGACAAGGGACACAATGTTTACCCAGGTTCAGGCCCTCTCTATGGAGGTAATACCCTACTTCCTGCTTGATTAATCCTGATGTATATGAGTATTACAAGAGTTGATCTACCACGAGAACGTAATGGCTAAACCCTAGAAGTCTAGCCTGTATGGCTATGATTATGAGGAGCTCCCTACGGACATAGCCCTTCGGTTTATATAGACACCGGAGGGATCTAGGGTTACATAAGGTCGGTTATAGAGAAATGAATCTTCATATTCGGACGCCAAGCTTGCCTTCCACGCCAAGGAGAGTCCCATCCAGACACGGGTAGAGTCTTCGGTCTTCATATCTTCACAGCCCATCAGTCCGGCCCATGTCTAATAGGTCGGATGCCCGAGGACCCTTAGTACAGGACTCCCTCGGTAGCCCCTGAACCACGCTTCAATGACGAGGTGTCCGGCGCGCAGATTGTCTTTGGCATTGCAAGGCGGGTTCCCCTTTCCGAATACTCCAAGATACTCTTCGGTCATATTGAACGTGTCCGGATCTGCAACACAAGTACCACACATAACCATGGAGAATATAATATTATACGAGTCCAATCCGCTGACAACTTTTTGTAATGTGACATCACGTCTACTTGGTCATCATTTTGAATAGTTTTCCGTCCGCCGTTCCATGTTTCGAGACGTGGTTTTAATAGGCACGTCTTGTCGAAGCAGAGATTGTGTCCCCTTATTGCGGGATTCTCATCAATACGGGCGTGGGTAATATAAATGTGCCATTTACACAACCCTTGGGAACAGGCGAGTTTTAAGGCGAGTGGGGAGGCGCTTGATATTCACTGCCTTTATAAGGAGATAAGGATTCCCCTTTCTTCACCCATCCCTTCTCTCTTCCTCTGCCCTTCCATCCTCGAGCTCCAGCACCCAAGTCCTCATTCTTTCCGCCCCTAGGAAGCACTCAACCATGTCCGAATCAAGGTAAGTGGATGGCCTACTCCGCTAGGGAGAAGGACATCACCAAGCTTCGGGAGGCCGGGTATCTGGCGAAAGAAATCGCCCACCAGCTTCCAGCCAAGGGACAAATCGTCCCCAACCCGGAGCCCAACGAGAGGGTGGTATTCATCCCCCATTTCATCCGCGGGTTAGGGTTTCCTCTCCACCCTTTCGTCAGCGGGCTTATGTTCTATTACGGGCTAGATTTCCATGATCTAGCCCCGAACTCCTTCCTCAACATCTCAGCATTCATTGTCGTGTGCGAGGCCTTCCTCTGCATCCAACCCCACTTCGGACTGTGGCTCAAGATTTTCAATGTGAAGCCGAAGGTGGTGGATGGCCAGCGCGGAGTGCGGAGGCGCCATGGTGAGCAAGCTTCCCAATGTCACATGGCCCAAGGGTACTTTTGTGGAGACCGTCAAGGAGTGGTAGAAACTGTGGTTCTATATCACAGAGCCCCGTGGCGCCAATTGGGTCGTGGCTCCCAAATTCAAGTCCGGAGATCCAGTGCGGCTCACCTCCTGGATGGAGAAGGGCCCAAATTGGTCTTCGTCAGACGAGCTGATAGCGCTGCAAACGCGCATTCAAAGCATGGTGGATAAAAACATCAAGCTCGTTGGCGTAATCTAGGTGATGTTGGTTCGTCAGATTCTCCCATGCCAAAGCCGAAGCTGCCCCTTATGGGAATTCGACCCAAAGAAGCACCAAACCTTGGAGAGGCTCTTCGGAACCACTCACGAAGATGCCTAGAAATTGCTCTTTAAGGGCAACGAGACGCCGCCAACCATAGACTCGGACCGCGGGCACGACATTACCCATTCCGCCAACGAGGTAAGCCTTTAACATCTCCAGACGCATCCTCTACTTGCTTGTTTCAAGGAAGATATCTAAACTTTATTATTTCAGGTATGGACGGAGAGAGCAGAGCGGATTCCATGTTCGGCTCCGCTGCCCGAGGAACCAGTCATCCCGCTCCTAGCGAAGATGCTGGTACCGGCGCCCTATAAGGCATCGGAGAAGAAGGCCAAGGGGGTCTGGAGTGGCCCCTGTCGCAAGGGAGCTTCGGACGTATTGTTCAAAGACAAGACTCACTCCTCCGCCGCCGAAGATGATGACGAGGAGGAGGAGGAGGAAAACACATCTCCCCCTGATGGAGGGAGGAAGAATAGGGTGGCCTCCACCGATCAGGAGGTGGAGGCGCCCAAGAGGGGGAAGGGTCCCCTTACGGATAACACCGTGTGGGACGTCGACAGCAGCCCGGAGCGACCCCCCCGAAACAAGCCCTTGGCTGCGTCGTAAGTACTAAGAATCCACACACGTCCCTACCTCCGGCCTCTCTTGCTTCATGATATTGATATGTTTAACTGATGTCATTTCAGTCTAGCCCACGACAGCTCCCAGCGATCCTCATCAAGAGGTTCGCTGGATTCGAAGGCGATGGCCAGCGAGTCACTGCGGCCGCTCACTCCCCCACGGCCAAGGGTGACGATGAGGTGTTGTCCCAAAGCACCTCCCCAGGCCAGGGAGAGGTTCAGGAGGCTGCCAGGGTGGTGCCAGAGGCCGAAACCTCGGCTGCCGGACAGATGCGGGAGCAGACCCCCACGACGACCAGGGACAAGGGCTTTGCTCAGTTCGGCCCCCAGCCGAATACAAGTCCGGAGACCTATATGGCTCCGGAATTTGGCGAGCAACCTCCTTCGAAAGAAGGGGGCGTGCCTATTCCGCCGATGACCTTTGTCCAACCGGAGGCACCGGATAATCTGCTGGAAGCGCTACGAGGCGCTTCCATTGTGGATGAACAGTGTATCCTTATGGGTACGGTGATTGAGAAGGTTCAGTTCATCAAAAGCGGACTGACCGAAGCCTGCGGTAGCCTGCTGACAGGCTTTGAGGTAAGCGACGCAAAAGAGAAAATCCCAATATAGACAGTAGCCCCTGAGACACTGTCCGGTGTTTGGAAAGAAGAGCCAGACAGAGGATCAATTTATTTCTGCAGGAAACTAACTAAAATATGTCTTATATGAATAAGAAGGCGTCGTTGCTAGCCGTAATCTCACACACTACCGAAGTCTCCAGACTAAAGCAGAGACTGGAGCAGGCCGAGGAGGAGCTCGGCCAAGCGAGGAAGCAGCTAGAAGACCAGCAAGGTATGTAGTGACTGGCTGTATATTCGGAAGGAATAAATAATGCGTATTGACTGTAATGCCATGATATGTGTAGGAGCAGCGACCGAGGTCGAGATCCTTAAACAGGTCCTGTCCCAGGCCGAGGAGAAAGCAGCCAAGGAAAAAGCCGCCCGTGAGAAGCACGAGGCCCGGCTGGATGAGGTCCAGCAAGAGCTCCAGGATGCGGTGAAGAGATGTGAATCCTTGGAGCGCGACGTTTCAGCTCGAGAGACCGAACTCGCTACGGCTCGTCAAAGCGTGGAAGAGGACCGGATTGAGGCCCGGGGCGCCCTCCAGGAGATCCAGGAGGCCAAGAAAATCGCGGCGGGTAAGGCGTTTAGTATGCAAAGCAAATATGTGAAGAAGAAGTATCTCTTACTAACCCGGATCTGGAGTTCTCCAGGGGCGTTTGCGGATCTGCCACACACTGTGTCTGACGCTGCGGAGTTCTTCCGAGCCGAAGAAGGGAGCTCTACTGAGAAGCTGTTCTGGTCGCAATATCTTGCGCCAGAACATCTAGTGCCCTTCAGCGATCAGCTAAAACAGCTAGTCGAGCTGCATAGGGTGGCCGAACTGGCCATGAAGGATTTAATAATCCGACTGTGGCCTACCGAAGCTATGCCCGACAGCTACTTCGCGCTCGTGAAGCGGCTGCTGAATGCATGCCCTCAGCTGGACGTTGTCAAGCGGTCGGTCTGCATTGAGGGCGCGCGTATGGCCTTCGCCCGCGTCAAGGTGTGGTGGGCGAAGATGGACGCCGTCAAGCTAACGACCGGGTGACCGCCAGAGGGCAAGGAGCATCGCACGCCCGAGCTATACTTTGAAGACATCCTGGAGGGGTCTCGTATTGTGGCAACACAATGTGCGCAAGACATTATTTTCAAATGAATGCATTCATGTTGTCTCTGCCTTGTATGATGAAACAAAGTCGTTATGTAATATAATATTTGTTATTTAAAAAAATTCACCTCCTGTTCGGCCGTGTTGTGTGAAATCTGACAGTTGGCCTGTCGTCGGCTTCTGCCCCCCACGTAGGTAGTACGGGGGTGTTCGGGATGTAATCTAAACACTCTTGATCCAATTGTTTGGTCCTTGAAGGAGGTGTTTAGCGCGACGAACCAGGCAATCGGACTATGCGGCTTTAGCACCCTCACTTAGCCATAGGAGTTTGACAATAAAAATATAGGCGCAACCCCTAGTATCCGGACTAGGATGCTGTAAACACCTGATCGGGTAAATACCTTTCCCTCGCGTAATGCAGAAAAAATCTTTAAGGATTTGAGACCTCCGAAGAGCTGACCGGCTCTCGCCACATCATGACAGTCAGTTTTTGGCTTTCTCTACTGATGTGCTCATCCGGGTAAACCAGGGCACAATCACAACAGTTCTCCCTTTATTACCCTAGCCGATATAGAGGAACGTAATGTAGCAAGCATAGGAGCTGGGCAACCCAACTATTGACCAAAGACATGATTCGGAGCCAATGCATATAGTGCTAAATTCGGGGTGCCGAACTATATTGTAGAAAGTGTTGGACTTTGTTGCCATGTTGTGGGGCGCTATGAAGCCCCTGGCAATTTGAAACGTACCAGAGTGTACGGATGCTATTTGATAAAGTTATCAAAAAAGAAAAATAAGAAAAGGTAGTAAGCTAGAGCCATAAAATTTGGGCCGCAAACTGCTTCATTATAATTTCATTGGTGCGTTAAAGCGCATTTATACAAGTAGTGCAATAAGCAGAAGGCTATTTGGTAAGCCTTAACCAAGGGAAATCTGTGGGTGGGTCCTGAAAACAGGTAAAGGGATCGTTAAAGAAACCACCTAGGAAAAAATTCCCCAGTACGTCCATGCTTATTGTCGTCTTGGTGTATTTATCCTTCGAAAAGAATCGACGGTCAAGCCATCAGGGAAGGCCTGTGAAGAAGAAACCTAAAAAAGGAGGGAAAATGGAAACAATGAAAGTATGTGTGTCCAGGGGCGGTTGAGCCGTATTGTGGATCACAAGCTAGTTATGCCTCCATCCATGCCCATGGTATTTTGAGTGCGTAGTTATGTACGCGCGGTATAATTGCCGCCACTTGGTCGGGACTAGGACGAAGGCTGAATTGCTAGTCGAGCTCTTGACGAGCCGAGCTGTCCTACTGCAGAATAGTCCGTACTCTCTTAATAGTGTCCGGGAGCTCGGCCGTCGAATTAAGGTTCTTCTTGGAAAGGCCGCTCTGTATTTCTGCTGCTAAGGCCGCGGTGTGCTCCTCGGTGCGGAGGGAGCGTTCCGTGTTTCCATTAACCGTTATGACACTGCGTGGTTCGGGCATCTTGAGCTTGAGATAAGCTTAGTGTGGCACTGTGTTGAATTGAGCAAATGCGGTTCGTCCGAGCAGTGCATGATAGCCGCCGCGAAAGGGGACGATATCGAAGATTAACTCCTCGCTTCGGAAGTTGTCCGGAGATCAGAAGACAACCTCTAGTGTGATTGAGCCCGTATAGCGGGCCTCCACAGCTGGTATGACTCCTTTAAAGGTGGTCTTTATGGGCTTGATCTGTGATGGATTAATGCCCATTTTGCGCACTGTATCCTGGTAGAGCAGGTTGAGGCTGCTGCCACCGTCCATCAGGACTCGCGTCAGGTGGAACCCATCAATTATTGGGTCCAGGACTAGTGCGGCTGAACCGCCGTGACGGATACTGGTTGGATGATCCCGACTATCGAAATGATCGGGCATGACGGCCATGGATTAAATTTTGGGGCGACTGGCTCTATCACATAGATGTCCCTGAGCGCGCACTTGCGCTCCCTCTTGGGGATGTGGGTAGCGTATATCATGTTCACCATTTTGACCTGAGGGGGAAACTTCTTTTGTCCCCCTGTGTTTGGTGGTCGGGGCTCCTCGTCATCGTCCTCGCTTTGCGATCCCTTCTCCTTGTTTTCGGCATTTAACTTGCCGGCCTGTTTGAAAATCCAACAATCTCTATTGGTATGATTGGGTGGTTTGTCTGGGGTTCCATGGATCTGGCACGGACGATCGAGCATGCGGTCCAAGCTGGATGAGCCCGAATTGTTCTTTTTGAACGGCTTCTTCCACTGACCGGACTTAGAGCCACTGAATCCGGCATTGACCGCCGTATCATCGATGTTGTCATTGTTGTTTCGACGTTTGTGTCTGTTGCGTCGGGACTTGTCGTTGCTATTTCTGGCTTCAGAGGTGTCGGCGTTGCTTGCATTGGTTTTTCTACGGGCCAGCCAACTATCTTCACCCGCACAAAAGCGGGTCATGAGTGCCGTGAGGGCTGCCATGGACTTCAACTTTTCTTGGCCGAGGTGGCGGGCGAACCATTCGTCGTGGATGCTGTGTTTGAAGGCCGCTAGGCTTCGGCATCCGGAAAGTCGATGATCTGGTTCTTTTTAGTTAGGAACCTAGTCTAGAATTTCCTGGCTGACTCTCCGGGCTATTGAACTATATGGCTTAAGTCATCGGCGCCTGGTGGCCGGACATATGTACCTTGGAAGTTGTCATGAAAGGCGTCTTCCAAATCCTCCTAGCTGCCAATAGATTTTTCGGGCAGATTATTTAACCAGTGCCAAGCTATCCCTTTGAGTTTTAACGTGAGGTATTTGATGGCGTGGAGGTCATCTCAACGGACCATATGGATATGGAGAAGAAAATCCTCAATGCATACCGCGGGATCAGTTGTTCCATTGTATGATTCAATATTCACGGGTTTCAACCCTTCTGGGAATTCATGCTCCATTACTTTGTCAGTGAAGCAAAGAGGGTGTGTGGCGCCTCTATATCGGGCCACATCGCGACGTAGCTCTGATGGAGTCCGTCTGTAGTTTTTGGCCAGCGTATGACTAGGCTTGTCATGCTCGGCTTGATAGCCGTCATCGCGCGTCAAGGCACGCCCCCGTGATCCGTAGATTGATCTGGCCGGGCCTGTTTTATTCTTCAGGCCCTGCCGGAGATCATACGTGTATCCCTGAGCAGTTTTGTCTCTACCTTTACGGCGAGGTAAGGCGGGTTGGTGTTCAGCTTGTGTTGCCGCTTTGTCCTGACTAGGTGGTGGTCGGTCAGCCGCATTGTGTACTGACGGCCTAGGCTCCAACGCCTCATCGTCGAATTGAGGTAGCAATTTGCGCTTCGGGTAACTTTTGAGTGGTCGCTTGAGGCCGTGTCCTCGGCTGCCAGGACATCAGTCCATCTATCGTTGAGCAGATCTTGATCAGCTTGAAGCTGCTGCTGTTTCTTTTTCAGGCTCCTTGCGGTGGCTATTAGCTGGCGCTTGAAGCACTCCTGTTCGAGAGGTTCCTTAGGAACGATAAAATCCTTGGTGCCGAGGCTTGCCTCATCCTCGGAGGGCGGAAGATAATTAGTGTCCTTAGAGTCTTCGTGCGTGGCTTGTTTACCAGGGCTAACTTGCCCATCTTCTCGTTCATCCTGTTTGGAAGTTGGCTGGACTGGGTTTTCATTGTCTTCGGCACCGTCCAGAGTGTTGTCTTCTCCTGTGCCGGTGTTGCTGTCTTTGCTGCGGCGTGCTTAGAGCGGCGCCGCTGACGCCGGCGCTTTGGTTGTATCTTGGGAGGTTTATCCTCAACCGGATACTCCTTGTCATCGCTACTATTCTCTTTTGGTGCATCCACCATGTATACGTCATATGAGGAAGTGGCCGTCAAGCGTCTGGTAAAAGGCGGGTTCTAGGCCTCTTCTTCTTTGGCATCGTCGTCCATACCATCGATGTTGTCGGAGCCGTAAGCGAGCATGTCGGTTAAGTGTTTGACAGTGGCTATGAAGTGGGCGGTGGGTGGGAAGCGAAATTCTCCGTCATCAGCCCCCAGTTCGAGCCGGGTATAATTCGGTTGTGAGCCCCCCGCTAAGGATAGTTCTCTTAACGAGTTTAACACGTCGCCCAAAGGCGAGTGCCGGAAGATGTCCGCGGAGCTGAATTCGACGATCGATGACCGATCAAGCTCGACGTATGCGGACGCATAAGGTTTGGATCCTGCAGCCGGAGACGAGTCCATGGTTCCGGCGGCACATATGTCACTTGAAGTTAGGTATGTGTGCCGCTCCAACGCCGTTGAGTCTGCGGCTTCCGCAGTGGGGTTGAGCTTCCCGTCTTCGGATGGCGCGTTCTGCTCTAGATCTAGGGCCAGGGCAGCTACATGTGCTATCGCCTGGGTATGGACCGATGACAGATTTACGTCATGTTCATAGTGGTGGCAGGGAGCGGCTGCCGTGGTCTCGAATCTGTCGAAGATCAAGTCTCCATGGATATCCGCGACGTCGTTCAAGCTTCCAAATCTGACCTGATGGCTAGGGGCGTAGCTTTCGATCTGCTCTAGATGGCCAAGCGAGTTGGCCCGCAGTGCAAAGCCACTGAACACGAAGATCTGTCCGGGGAGGAAGACTTCCCCTTGGACAGTGTTGTTGTAGATGATTGAAGGAGACATCAAACCTTTTGATGACGACAAAGTGGAACTCTCAATGAAAGCACCAATGTCGGTGTCAAAACTGGCGGATCTCGGGTAGGGGGTCCCAAACTCTGCGTCTAAGGTCGATGGTAACAGGGGACAAGGGACACAATGTTTACCCAGGTTCGTGCCCTCTCTATGGAGGTAATACCCTACTTCCTGCTTGATTGATATTGATGAATATGAGTATTACAAGAGTTCATCTACCATGAGATCGTAATGGCTAAACCCTATAAGTCTAGCATGTCTAACTATGCTAGAGCTCCCTATGCACCTAGACCTCCGGTTTATATAGACACCGGAGGGATCTAGGGTTACATAAGGTCGGTTACAGAGAAAGGAATCTTCATATTCGGATGCCAAGCTTGCCTTCCACGCCAAGGAGAGTCCCATCCGGACATGGGTAGAGTCTTTGGTCTTCGTATCTTCACAGCCCATCAATCCAGCCCATGTCTAATAGGTCAGACGCCCGAGGACCCGTTAGTCCAGGACTGCCTCACCCATATTGTGCCCCGCTCCATGCATAATGCATGCACGACTCTAGGCCAACCCCTTGTGATGGATGCCCGTCCATCCTTCACTGTCTTCATTAGGACTTCTCAATGCTCATTGTAGTCTGGATGAAATACTTTGACCTTCATTGCATGTCCACCAATCATGTACTTTGCGAGGTAATCTTGAGTAAACTGCTTCGGGAATCACTGCGAAAGAACAAGATTCATACATTGTTTTCTAACAACTCATTATGGGCAGTAAAAAGAGAAGGCTGCAGAGTTTGCAGTTACCATCCTACAGCTCACTGTTGTGTTGGATAGAGCATAAACAAATAATATGTTTGCCTCCATTCGTATCTTTTTGCTAACAATCCTTATCAGTTTCCTCACTTGATGCTTGTTCATGAATATCTCATTGCCCCATACGCAAAAAGGGTCGATGCGTGGATCCTTGCCAAGGGCATATGTACCTACAAGCAACAAGTCAATATTAGAAGCTAACAACTGTCCAGGCCTGGATCTATATGCACTACATTATGGAACAATGGGGGGAGTACAAGCCAAGGGATGAAACTAACCTCAGCGGAAAATGATGGCCACTCCCGTTGTTGTCCTGCATAAGTAGTGGAAAGGCATGATAAGTATAGCAACCTTAATATCAAACAAATATAGCAAAGGTAAACAACATCATCTCCAAATGATAGCTTGAATGTGTTCGTTTCAGCATGTTGTTAAAGCAGATATAAAATGGAAGGAATGTTACCTACAACAAGCTTAACAGCCATTAAATATTGCAATTCAAATTGGTATTGTTGAAAATTAATAGAACACATGTCATGCTTAAACATCACACTGGATAAATGTGTAAAACTGAAATAAATGGCATGTGTTAACTACACCAGGCATAAGTGGAACCAAATATAGCCGGTCAAACTGGCATTGATGCAATTGAGCGGCACAGTTCCAACTTGCACATAATGAACATCACATTGTGAAGGACTGAAATAAACAAGGCATAAATGATTAGTATAACAACCAAATATAGCCATTGAAAACTGGACAGAGTCTCACTGCAACCAACCTAACAAGCAAATACAGATAAACATAGCATATGCTTAAAAATTGGAAAAATACTCACTGCAACCAACCTAACAAGCAAATACAAATAAACAAGGCATCTGCTTGAAAACTGGACAAATGCTCACTGCAACCAACCTAACAACCAAATACAGATAAACAAGGCATCTGCTTGATAACTGGACAAATGCTCACTGCAACTAACCTAACAACCAAATACAGATAAACAAGGCATCTCCTCGATGACTGGACAAATGCTCACCGCAACCAACCTAACAACCAAATACAGATAAACAAGGCATCTAACCACTATAAACAACCAAATATAGCCATTCATGAATCTGAAGTGGACAATTCATACTTAAAAATCACATAGCCCTATTGAACATTAGTTTTTTTTGCATAACTAAAATAATTAAACACAACACAGTTAAAACACCACATGGCAAAAGCTACTACAACAAAGGGTACGGGTTGGCAAGCTAGAAAAGGTAAGATTTGCTAATAGGATGTTGCCTGACATGTCATGGATGGGATTCTTCCAGTTGGAAGAGCACAAACCCATGGTGTGCTCTCTGATATCACAGATGGGATGTTTCACCTTGGAAGAACCTTTGTGGGTTCCCACATGGTCATGGTCGTGGTCGATGAGATCTGACCTGGGGATTGAGGATCCCAAGACGCTGTCGTAGAACGTGTCCTTCAGAAATGACAAAATGGGCTCAATGGCGTACAAGGATCGCAAATCCTTGACCGCATGGCGGTGGAGATAAGCAGCAGGGCCGTCGAAGAGATTGACGGCGGTTGAACCAGAGGGGTTGGGGATGTATGATACATCTCCAACGTATCTACTTTTCCAAACTATTTTGCCCTTATTTTAGACTCTAACTTGCATGATTTGAATGGAACTAACCCGGACTGACGTTGTTTTCAGCAGAATTTCTATGATGTTATTTTTGTGCAGAATAAGAAGTTCTCAGAATGACCTGAAACTTCACAGAGATAACTTTTGGAATTAATAAAAAAATGGCGAAAGAATCAGCACGAGGGGCCCCACACCCTAGCCACAAGGGTGGGGGCGTGCCCTCCGACCTTGTGGGCCCCCTGGACCTCCACCGACCTCAACTCCAGCTCCATATATTCACTTTCGGGGAGAAAAAAATAGCGTTTTACGATATGGACCTGCCGCCAAGCCTTGTTCTTCCTCGGGAGGGCAGACCTGGAGTCCGTTTTGGGCTCCGGAGAGGGGAATCCGTCGCCATCATCATGATCAACCATCCTCCATCATCAATTTCATGATGCTCATCACCGTGTGTGAGTAATTCCATCGTAGGCTTGCTGGACCGTGATGGGATGGATGAGATTTACCATGTAATTGAGTTAGTTTTGTTAGGGTTTGATCCCTAGTATCCACTATGTTCTAAGATTGATGTTGCTATGACTTTGCTATGCCTAATGCTTGTCACTAGGGCCCGAGTGCCATGATTTCAGATCTGAACCTACTAAGTTTTCATGAATATATTTGCGTTCTTGATCCGATATTACAAGTTATATGTTTTCATGAACCTATTATTACGATCCGGCAACCCCGGAGTGGCAATAGTTGGGACCACTCACGATGATGACCTTAGTTTGAGGAGTTCATGTATTCACTAAGTGCTAATGCTTTGGTCCGGTACTCTATTAAAAGGATGCCTTAATATCCCTTAGTTTCCAATAGGACCCCGCTACCACGGGAGTGTAGGACAAAAGATGTCATGCAAGTTCTTTTCCATAAGCACGTATGACTATATCCGGAATACATGCCTACATTATATTGATGAATTGGAGCTAGTTTTGTGTCACCCTATGTTATAACTGCTGCATGATGAATGCCATCCGACATAATTATCCATCATTGATCCATTGCCTACGAGCTTGTCACATATTGATCTTTGCTTTGTTACTTCTCCGTTGCCACTATTATGATTGTTACAAAACTGCCACTATTACGTTTGCCACCATCACCGTTACTTCCATACTACTTTGCTACTAAATACTTTGCTGCAGATATTAAGTCTTTCAGGTGTGGTTGAATTGACAACTCAGCTGCTAATACTCAAGAATATTCTTTGGCTCCCCTTGTGTCGAATCAATAAATTTGTGTTGAATACTCTACCCTCGAAAACTGTTGCGATCCCCTATACTTGTGGGTTATCAATGTACCACTTAACCTTTGACATGGCCCGCGTGAAGCCTCCGCTGTCGACAAGCTTGATGTCGTATCCAGCTTTCTCGAGATACAGTAATACGCTAGACTGCTGACTTGAAGCCTTCGGCATGGCAACGTAGTCAACGTCTTCGCCGGCTTTCGTGGCGACGTGTTGCTCGGGGATCGACAGGTCGGGGCGTATGGCGGCCACCTCGCCAACGTCCGTCGGAGAGGCCATGATAAACCTCTTCTTGGCCGAATGCTCGTCGGCCTCCCCGGGATACGTGGTCGAGCTTAGGCTACAACATTCTGGAGCACGGGATGTGGATCTGGCGGGGAGGGACAACGCAAGCCTCATCTAAAAACTTAGGGGAGTGGGGCGATGGTATGGGAATATCTGGGTAACTTGAACTTTATTATCTAAGCTAGGAGGAACGGGCAAACCAGCAGGGGTTGGTGGTGGCGGCGAGCTAGGGTTCGAGGGGGCTGGGTGGGGTGCTGTGGAGGGGGGGTGTGGGCGGCGTGGTGTTTGAGGATATGCCCCATCTACTAATTTTTTAGTAATGGTGGGTGGAGACGGTGGTGGACGAGGGAGGGCGGCGGTTCAAATGCCTCGGCTACTACAATTTTACTATATGGTCAGTGCTGGAGGAATGGGGGCGGCTGTTGAAGTATGGCGGCTACTAAAATTTGGGTAAAGGAATTGGTGCGGAGCGGGAGTACCCAAGCACACACACGGTCCAATAAGAATATGCATGAAAATGGTGGTCTGTGATGTTCAAATATATATGAGTGAAAATGGTGGTCTGTGATGTTCAAATTGGTGCAGAACCGCCGATTTTTGCAACGCTCAAGGCTGGTAGTTTGTTTTTAGATTTACGTGGAATTCAATATAAATAAACTACCCACCTTTGGCTTGCTTAGGTGGTGATTTTACAGCACACTAGCATCACACATGGTTAATCCAGTACCTCCACCTTTGCTCGCGCTTGCGCATTCATGGTGATTCACAGCGCACTTGCATCGCACACGGTTAATCCAGTACCTCCACCTTTACTCGCGCTTGCGCAGTCGTCTTGATTCACAATGCACTTGCATCATAGACGGTTAAACCACGACCTCCACCACTGCTCGTGCTTGCGTAGTCGTGGTGATTTCACATCCCACTAGCATCATACACGGTTAATCACTACCTACACCCTTGATTGCGCTTGCACCGCCGTGGTGATTTCACAGTGTACTTGCACCGCACATGGTTAAGCCAGTACACCCATATCCGTTGAGCGTCACCTGAGTCTTTGCAGCAAAAAAACATCAGAGAGGGTCAGAAGACAGCCACACCACCATGTGGCCCAAATATATATGAGTGAAAATGGTGGTATGTGATGTTCAAATTTCCAATGCACAACTTTGACCGCGCGGGGCCACGGTTGGACTATAGGGTGTGATGTTTAAAACTTTAAATACACAATGCACAACTTTGGTGGCACCTGCCTTGCAAACCTGAAAGCGCCCTTGGATATATCTATAATGACATAATGTCGTAGCTACCTAGCTAGGGTGCTTGACCCACCTCCCACTTCGTGTTAGTGGGGAGGATGCACGTAATGATACTTTGGTCATACATGCATGTTGCCATGACCTACCATAAGACGGACCAGTGAATCTATTGTTTGGTCAAACGACAACTGTTGTTGTCGATAAAAAATGGATAGAATATATATATATATATACCGCTTGGGCCAGTAGATTGAACCATCATAAAAAATCGCACTAGAGGAACGACAAAACCAGCACCGCCTGCATGCGGCCCAAAATTATGTAAGCTGGAAGGGGTGATATGTGTTTTAAATATCGAATAATGTACAATTTAGATGTGGCACCTGCCTCTCGATACAGACAACAACCATGAAAGCTAGGTAGTTAAGGACGAGATACGCAGGGTACGGTGTCGGTCGAACCCAGCAATCCGAGCATGTTGGAGGGAATCCTGACAACGCATGAGCTCGAGCTTTGGTTGAATCACATGTGACTTTGACCATCCCTAACACGAACTAGGAGGAATCCATTCGTGGCGAACACATACACCTCGTTATCAGTCACACTGGGAGCCCACATATATGCGTGTCGTCACACACACACACACACACACTGGGAGCCCACATATATGCGTGTCGTCACAAAAAACCTCACAAGGGAGACATGGTCGATCAGAAGACCCCCTATACACTACATGCGGCCCGAAAATATGTATGGGTGGTGTGTGATGTGTTCAAATCCCGAATTCACAACTTCGATGGGGCACCAACTACATTACAAACCGAAAACCGTACCCGACCCCAAGCCAAGTTCCATACGATGTCGGTTCCCCAACTTCGAGGCGGGGGGGGGGGTCGTTCAACACATGTGCTCAAACTTTATTTGGTCTAACATGGCACACATAGCAATAGGAAACCATCATGGTCAAACCCTTCTCATATGTTGGGTCAAAGGGATAGATTGTGTGGGCCCCCTCATTATCGGTCAAGGATGATATATATATACTAGTAAGGTACACGTGCATTGCACGCATGAGATTTGGCAACCAATATAAGAATAAATACCACACCATAGCATGTAAGCTTTGAGTCATATATACATGTTTAGATGTTTGTTTTCTTATAGTTCATCCCATTCAAAATCAATTAGTTTTTATAAAAAAAGTTAATCTATTTTAAGATTCATGGAATTGTGTGTTGTAAAGCATAAAGTAAAAAATGGCAAATCATCTAGAAAAAAAGTTTGGGCAATTATGATACAGAAGATTCTAGAACAAAGAAGAAGTGCTTGTGTTATGAGGTTTGTGCATTATGCTTAAGTTCAACCATGGAGTCTTCTAGATTGTACATGTGGCAGAATCTAGTGAAATGTATAAATGATATCCAATGGCTAGTAGTTCTCGGATTCGTCATCTCTGCACCATCGGATTGGCAACGACCATCTTTCAAAGTTATTCGCACACTATATAGGGGTATATATATACCCCAGGGAGCCCACAGATATGTGCGGCGTCTATAAACCGCACAAGGGAGACATGCTCGATCAGAACACCCGTCCCCCTATACCCTGCATGTGGCCTGAAAAAATGTATGCATCTGGTGTGTCATTTGTTCAAATCCCTAAAGCACAAGTTCGATGGGGCACCAACTACATCAGTAACATTACAAACTGAACATTGTACCCCCGCGGCTAGGTTAAAGACGTACGATGTTGTGAACACAACTTTGAGGCGAGTGGGGGTGGGGGGGGGGGGGGGGGGGGGTAGGGGCCGGGTGCCATCCAACGCATGTGCTGAAACTTGATTTGCTCTAACATAGCACATGCAGCAAAGAGTAAACCCTTCTTGTGCATTGGGTCAAAGGGATAATTTGTGTTTGCCTACAGATGTCGATCATTCTTTGATTTTTGAGAACAAAAAATAACCAACAAAAACATATTCTACAAATTAGTAAAACAAGGATCCCGGGGTTTATATAATCGTCATGACAGGTCACTATAGAGACATTTATCATCTAAATGTCTACAATGACCGTATCATAGCGTTTAAATGAATCTTGAGATATGCAACTTCCCATCGGGTCAGCCATCCTTAGACTACTCCAGCCCGAGCACGCTTAACTTCTGTGTTCTATTCGACTAGGCTAGCGGATGGGAAGCCGCCCCTTGCTAATAGGAATTTCCTCCTTCCCTTTAAGCCATTTCATGATGGTCACCCTATGGGACCTACTCCCAACTATCACACACGTTTGTACTTTTAGAAACTGTGTGCAATATTTACATTGCTCGTGTGTCGCCGCGTAGCCTTCTATGAGCACTAACACTAGCAGTGGGAAACCGATGGGAGAAGAGGCGGGAAACCGATGGGAGGAGTGGCGGGAAACGGTAGCGAGTTTGGATATATAACACCATTAATATGGAAAGCTTAGTAGAGAAGGAAGCGTGAGCTAGCAGGACGCATGCGCACAGTGCTTACCCATATAAATAAAATCACAAAAGACACTACGTGTGCTATTGAAAGGGATGATGATTGCCGTTGGATCTGGGAGCATCCAATGGTGTAGACGTACGATCCGTGGGGTTTCGGTTTTGGCCAATCAGAAGGCATGTCGTGGTTTTGTCACGGCAGATGCCCTAGTGAAAGGACTTAGGTGTGGAGCCATCACAACGTAGGTTAGCTCAAAGGGATTGAACGGGACAAAGGACACTAAGGATTTACCCAGTTTCGGACCCCTCGCAACGAGGTAAAAGCCTACCTCCCGCTTCTAGTTGTATTGCTTGAGATCGATTACAAGGGAGTGAACACGTTGACCTAGCTATAAATCCTTTGTTTCTTGAGTTAACCCGTTGTCGGGTCCCGCCTTTATATACATAGGTCGAGGCCCGGCGGCTTACAGAAGTACAGGCCGGATCACACAATGTAACCGACGCTGTCTCTAAGTCACCTTGCCTTGTTAGGCAAGCTATCATTGGGCGGCTCACACCTTCGGGTCTTGAGTTGCCTCTGGGTCGTAGGCCTTCAACAGGCCTGCTTGTAAGCCGCCGCTAGTCTTCTCATCTTGTCTTCTTAGGCCTTATTGGGACTTCAATTATAAGTCGCCAACGATATGACCCGGCCCCTCCTGGGTGGGTCATACCATGGGGTTATATCCCCAACATTAGACCCCATATTGATTTGAACCTATTCATGTTTAATCTTCATTCTTCAATTGGCGAATCCCTTGACCTTTTTAACCTTTAACCTGATAAACTTTATATAACCCACCATGACAAAGAGATGATGTCACATTATTAATTTCAGAAAAAACCTTATGACGTCATAACGGATCTTTGTGTTAATTATCCATTCCGAGAATCAAGGCGCCTCTGTTGTTAAGATAATGATCATGCCTCCTCGATTTTCGCGCATGCCATTTACTATTCACCTTTTCCCCTCATAAATAGGCACGAGGGGGGGGGTTCTTTTTCAATTTTACCCCATTCCTCTCTCTTCTTGATCTTCCTCACACTGTGCGTCGCCGCACGAGTTCTGTCGCCGCCGCTGACCTTCACCAACAGCACCAACCTGGCCGCTGCATCGACCTGAACAAACCAGAAAACCGTGGTGCACTTTCGTTGTCCATCATCATCACCAGGTACTCGCCCCTCTTTACTTTCAATATGCATTAGGTTTTCCTCAGTTCATCGGTGTTCATCAATGTTCGTCATGCCCGCTTGTAGTTCATCCATCGTATTGCTTAGTTGAATCCCGATGCAAGACTGAAGACACGCGGTAGTAGTTTTAGCATCTGCTTCTTCATTGTAGATTCATTATGTCCCTTTAGGATTCATTTCAATACGCTAGTTCTTCCGCAACAGTTTAGGTTTAGCCATTTTCCTATGATTTTCGAACTATTTAGATCCAAAAATATAGATGCAACCTATGAAAACTGTTTATGCAACACTTAACAGAATTTTAGCACTTCCATCAATATAGATTGCTGACTCGCCATATCATATACGGAGGCTTACACAATGCTCTTGTTACCTGCCAGCCTTCGGCTGGCTTAAAACTTTGCAAACGGCTCTATACCGCAATTTTTAATTCACTGTATTTATGTCCTGATCACAACTTTATTACTTCCGGTTCACCATGACCAAGACACCCACAACTTGCGATTGGATCCCTTCCAAAGTCACCAAAGAGACCCTCAATGATTATGTGTCTATGGGTGTTTTAGCCGCCAAGGAAGTCATTCATTGGCGGATTCCCTGTTCTAAATGCCCTTCTGAACCTCAAGAGGGTGAGGTCATAGTTTTTACAGATCATCTGCTCCGCGGCTTTTCCCCACCTGGTTCAAAATTCTTTTGAGATGTGCTGCACTTTTACAACCTTCATCCTCAAGATATTGGTCCCAATTATATCTCCAATATATGCAATTTCCATGTGTTCAGTGAAGCATACCTTGGTGAAGATCCCTCTATAGATCTGTTCAGAGACTACTATTATATCAACCGCCAAACTGAGATGACCGACGGCCTTAGTCTTGAGCTCGGAGGCGTTTCAATTCAAAGGCGGAGAGATGTGACCTTCCCATCAGCTTCCCTGCCAAGTCATCCTAAGGAATGGAATTTTACCTCATTCTATTGTAAAGACACTTCTCTAGAAGGAGAAAACCCCCTGCCGGGTTATTGTCCATATCGGCTACCTACCGGCGGCCCACTACCAGGCCAGATGATTGCTGCGGCGCGTGGCCTTTATTCTTCCACTCTTTCCAAGATCCGGGCCTTCATTGAGAATGGCTTAATCGGAGTCGATCTTGTTTGCTGCTGGATTTCGTGGAGAATTCCGCCTTTAAGCCACCACCCTCACTTAATGTGCGAATATACTGGAAATCCCAAAGATCCATTGTGCTATAATCCCACTGAGTTGACTGAGAAGGAGATCAATGAGACTGTCAAGTCGCTCCTTGGCGAATCATTGGCAAATTGCAGCTCCTTATTATACTCTTAACCCACAGCCAACTGTAAGTACCCCTACACATATACTGCTTGTTTGTCAATCCATCTAGTTTCGATCTATTTTTCATGTTTACCCAGGCCGACTCTTCCTTCTGGAAAAAGAAGACACAAACCACTACTGCTGTAGCAAAAAGGGTCAAAACAACCAGCCGCGGTTCGGGTTGTCCTAAGAAGCCCACAACGCAGGAGCAACTTGAACTAGACGACTCAGAGGTAGAACTTGATTCACTTGGTATTCTTTTTATGCAACTTATTGATGCCGATTCACCTCCAGAGGAAACGGAGACCAGCCAAGCTGATGGTGCTGAGGTAATCCTTGTCTCCTCCGACTCAGAAGCCTTGCCAAGACAGAAAACACGGTGGGTCGTCATGAAAGTACGGTGTTCCCATCCTCTTGCTCACTTAGATCCAAACTTCCTTTTGAAGAAATAGCGGCACGAGTCCAGACGGCACACTCAAAACAGCGGCCAAGAGGAGCTTATGACCGGCTTGCTCAACACACCACCGACTCATAAACCTCGTCATGAGGTGCCTCATAGCCCTACTTTCTCACTTCCACAAGCCGACCTCATATGTCAACCCCTTAATTATTCTGACTCGACATATCAGGATACTTCTCACTCATCTGGCGGCTCAAACGGGACACAGCTCTACACATTCATAGTTAACCTGGCGTAAGTACTATTACTTCTTCAATAAATTAACTTGCCCATTTCATACTTATCAGCCTTGATAATTTTCATTATAGGGCTAAGGCAAAGACGGGCAAAAAGCAAACACTTGGCCCTTCTAAGACTCTTGAAGCTTCTGAACAAGAGAAACAACTGCCGAAGGCTAGTGAAGCCCAAACCCAAGACTTTGAAGATCCTGAGAATTGGTAAGACGATTTGCCTCCTAAAGCTGATCCTGCCAATCCTGACTCGGCTGCGGATATCAATGATGACCCGGCGACCTATCAAGACCCGCTGAGTCCTAAGCCTCTTTCTCCTGTCAAACATTGTGACAAGACTCTTGCTAATAACAAAATTTAAGAGGTGATCGTCACTGGATCAGCTTATCAGCCGACCGGTGTGTCCACATTGCTGGCCAAACATTCCGCCAAGGATGAAGCACATTTGTCAGAAAAATAAGCCCAAGCTTGATCTTGAGAGCTATTCAAAGTTGAACGCTGGTGAACTGTACTCTGGCTATCTGAGCCGGCTTCAAACAAGCCGCGACCTGGAGGCCAGTTTGGTCAATATGATGTGACAAAAATATGAGGTATGAAGTCACCCCCTCCTTTAACTTACGCATATATATATATACACATATACTTATCCAACCCCCAAGTCTTATTCATAGGAAAAGATCATTGAGTATGCTTAAGACTTTCAACAATATGTAAGTTTAGATTTTCAGGTCATAGCCCCTTAGAACCAGCTTGCATAAGCCATATTAACCATGCTGTTGTCAATACTGTTTTGCAAAATAACCCATTAAAACCCTCAAGGGTCGGCTTATCATGCAAGGATGAGCCGGGTTTTCTATATGATATTAAAAATTTCAAGTCATAGCCCTCAAGGGCTGGCTTATCTGAGAAAGACGAGTCGAGTCTTCAATAATATGTAGTTGTAAAAAGAACCTTTGATAGCCCTCAAGGGCTGGGTCATCTTATGAAGATGAGTCAGGTCTTATGCACCGAATTTTTGAAAAGAACTTCGTTGCACATTAGCCCCCAAGTGCCAAGTATATTGCTTGCAATGTGGTTGGGACTTCAAAATACTCCTTATACCCATGCTGAAAAGTATTCCTGGTATTCAATGCTCACTTGTACGACACTTTAAGCTTTAATGACTCGCACTTGGGCGAGTTAAGAAAAATGCTCAAACACCAGGAGTCTGAGACACAGAAGGTTGAGACCAAGTTGAAACTTAGCTTGGAATAAAATGAAAAGCTCAAGGCCAGTTGTAATACCGAAAGAGCTTCCTAGGAAGAAGAAAAAACTACATTACTGCAAAGGGTAGAGGCTGCTGAGTCTTCATTGAAGAACACCACCACAGAACTGTCCGGCTTAAAGCGGCAAGTTTCATAGATGACAACTGCTATCTTTGGTAAGCAGTACTAAATTTTTTAGCCTTTCACAACCCTTTTATTTTGACTCGCCTGGCGACTCATATGTGTGTTTGCTCAACAGGCCCTAGAAGTTCCAATCTTGGCTAGGATATGCTTGTGAAGCTGAAAGTCGTGCATGCCCTGGTTGAGAAATTATACACTGGCACTCAACGGGCTCTTGTGGCTATCTCCAATGGGAAACAACTGCCAACTCTCATCAAGGAGGTGCTAGCGCAATTGTCCAAAGTGCCAAAATAGGTGGAAGAAATGAAACTATAAGCCGCTCGCTCTGGTGCCATTACCGCCCTCAGTCGAGCCAAGGCATGGAAGGCGGAATTAGACCCGGAAGAAATGGCCACTGGCTATCCAGGCTTAAAAGAAGATGAGTCTCCTTTTGATCAGGTTGACTTTGCCAAATGCGTAAAGGAGATGCGTCCCTTGGCATGCAAATTGGCCGAGGAGACTGATTTTCCAGGTACTAGCCGGCTTACACCATGGAAAATGCTAAGATCGGAGTGCCGACTTATGACGTCGTGGATCTGACTCCTCCAACGCGTAAGCATACTTTTGCCCCTGATGTTGATTGATCCCCAATTATCAATGATTAAGCCATATTCGAGGCCTTAACGAGCATCGACTGGACGTCACCTGACATCCAGATGGGCGAAGAAGAAGAGCCAGAGCAGGATAAACCAGAGTCGTCAGTTCACCAAGAGGAAAATTGAGGACGACCCAGGCGGCTCTCAGGCTAGAGCATAAAAATTCATTTCTGAAAAGCACTTTGGTCCAAACTTATGGGCTCATGACAACCTTGCAATAGAGTAGCTTTTTGCAACAATGACCCACCTTGCCAGGCCATCGTGCATGTTTAACTATTGAAACACCAAGTTGAATCTTTTATGATATGCTTGATTTAATTGTTCAAGTTAGCCATAGCAGCCTTCTCACTTGTGTGTAAAACTCGGCATGTCCTATCAAAAGAAGTTAAACACATACCCTGGCGACTTAACATCAAAATCTAGGGCAGGTTATAATTAACTAGTGACTCAACGTCCAAAACCAGGACGGGTTATAACCCAGAAAATTTTCAAACATGAAGCACAACCTTCTAGTGACTTAAAGTCAAAGCCAAGGCGGGTTATAATCTAAAATATTCAACCATAATTGTCATATACCAAAGCCAGGCGACTCAAAGGATCACAAAAAACCAAACAGAAAATATGAAAGTTCCAAAAATTCATTAGGCAGCTTTTAAGGCATGGCTAAAAAAGGGCGACTTAGAATCCGCATATTCGCTGTCAAGGCCGCAACAACCGTTTGGCACTCAGGCCTTATGTTTGCTTTCAAGGCTGCAACATTCGTTTGGCACTAGGCCACATGATTTCTTTAAAGGCAGCAACAATCATTTGGAACTCAGGCCTCATGATTGCTTTCAAGGCCGTAACAGCCGATTGGCACTAAGGCCACATGATACCTTTAAAGGCAGCAACAGCCCTTTGGCACTCAGGCCACATGATTGCTTTCAAGGTCGCAATAGCCGATTGGCACTAAGGCCACATGATTGCTTTCAAAGGAGCAACAACCATTTGGCACTCAGGCCACATGCTTGCTTTAAAGGCAGCAACAGCCGTGTTTTTACCTAGCTCATTGTAAGCCGGCTCTTCCATGACATAAGCCGCCGTTTGAACTTTAACAGTGCAGGATCTTTTAAAAAGATTGACTGTTAAGAGTTTGGCGGGTCATCAGTGGAGTAGCCAATTGCAAACTGGCAGGAAAAAACCTATAAGAAGTGGCATCCAAGCTGGCCAAGAGGGTTGAAAGCTAAACCAAACGGTTGGAAGCCCCCGAGTGACCTTATGATCAATCAATAAAGGCTCAGATACTCAGAAATGAAACGACAGAGGGCCCATAGTTCAGGGATGCCGGCTTTATTATATTGATCATAAAAAGTATATACGGTGACAAGAATATGTACAAAGGTAAGAGTTGGCGGCTCAAGTATAGTACGGCTGAAGATGTGTGATATTCCACGGTCGACGGGTCTCCTCCTTTGACGTGCGAGAATCCTTGTGCTCACGTACATCAATGATGTAATACGACCCATTGTTCAGGGTTTTGCTGACCACAAAGGGTCTTTCCCAAGGAGGGGATAACTTGTGCATATCTGTCTGATCTTGGATGAGCCGGAGCACCAAGTTACATTCTTGAAATGTCCGGGTCTTAACTCTGCAGCTATGATAGCGACACAGATCTTGTTGATATATCACCGAATGAGCCGCCGCCAGATCTCGCTCCTCATCCAAAGCATCAAGTGCATTTTGACGTGCTATCTCATTATCAGCTTCAACATAAGCCGCCACACGAGGCGAGTCATGACGGGTATCGCTTGGAAGAACCGCCTCTGCCCCGTAGACCATGAAAAAAGGTGTATAGCCTGTTGATCTGCTGGGGGTGGGGTTGATACTCCAAAGTACTGAAGGTAACTCCTCAACCCAACAACCCGATGTTCGCTGCAAAGGAACCATAAGTCGAGGCTTGATACCTCTCAAAATTTCATGGTTTGCCCTCTCAACTTGACCATTAGACTGCGGATGAGCCACATAAGAGACATCAATATGAATATGCTCTCGTTGACAAAACTGTCTCATAGAACCTTTAGACAGATTAGTGCCATTATCAGTTATGATACTATGAGGGTAACCAAAATGGAAGATCATTTTTTAACAAACTGAACTGTCGTTGTCGCATCACACTTACTTACCAGCTTTGCTTCAACTCACTTGGTGAATTTTTCAACCGCTCCGTGGGTTTTCTTATCCTTAGACCTCTTGAAAGGTCCTACCATATCAAACCCCCAGAATGCAAACGGCCAAGTTATGGGAATCACCCTCAATTGTTGAGCCGGCACATGAGCCCGTTGATAAAATTTCTGACATCCATCACACTTACTGACGAGATCCTCCACATCAGCGTGAGCCGTCAACCAATAAAATCCATGATGAAAAGCTTTAGCCAGTAGAGATTTAGAGCTAGCGTGATGACCACAATCACCTTCATGGATTTCTCTTAAAATCTCACAGCCATCTTCAGGAGAAACACAACGCTGGAACACACCTGTTACGCCGCACCTGTGTAACTCGCCATTAACAATAGTCATAGACTTAGACCGGTGGGTTATCTGTCTTGCCAAAGTTTCATCCTCTGGTAATTCGCCCCGAGTCATATAAGCCAAGTAGGGAACTGTCCAATTAGGAATAGCATGGAGAGCTGCCACCAACTATGCCTCCGAGTCAGGAATAGCAAGATCATCTTCTGACGACAACTTGACTGAAGGATTATGCAGTAAATCAAGAAAAACATTAGGGGGCACCGGCATACGTTGATACCCAAGCCGGCTCAAAGCATCAGCGACCTCATTCTTCCTTCGATCAAGATGCTCCACCTGATAGCCTGATAACCCGCAAGTATAGGGATCGCAACAGTTTTCGAGGGTAAAGTATTCAACCCAAATTTATTGATTTGAGACAAGGGGAGCCAAAGAATATTCTCAAGTATTAGCAGCTGAGTTGTCAATTCAACCACACCTGGAAACTTAATATCTGCAGCAAAGTATTTAGTAGCAAAGTAATATGATAGTGGTGGTAACGGTAACAAAAGGTAATAGTAGTAAAACTAATGTTTTTGGTAACGGGAAAGTAAATAAGCGAAGAACAATATATGGAAAGCTCGTAGGCAATGGATCAGTGATGGAAAATTATGCTGGATGCGGTTCATCATGTAACAGTCATAACCTAGGGTGACACAGAACTAGCTCCAGTTCATTGATATAATGTAGGCATGTATTCCGAATATAGTCATACGTGCTTATGGAAAAGAACTTGCATGACATCTTTTGTCCTACCCTCCCGTGGTAGCGGGATCCTTACGGAAACTAAGGGATATTAAGGCCTCCTTTTAATACAGAACCGGAACAAAGCATTAACACATAGTGAATACATGAACTCCTCAAACTACGGTCATCACCGGCAAGTATCCCGATTATTGTAACTTCGGGGTTAATGGATCATAACACATAATAGGTGACTATAGACTTGCAAGATAGGATCAAGAACACTCATATATTGATGAAAACATAATCAGATCTGAAATCATGGCACTCGGGCCCTAGTGACAAGCATTAAGCATAGCAAAGTCATAGCAACATCAACCTCAGAACATAGTGGACACTAGGGATCAAACCCAAACAAAACTAACTCGATTACATGATAGATCCCATCCAACCCATCACCGTCCAGCAAGCCTACGATGGAATTACTCACACACGACGGTGAGCGTCATGAAATTGGTGATGGAGGATGGTTGATGATGACGATGGCGACGAATTCCCCTCTTCGGAGCCCCGAACGAACTCCGGATCAGCCCTCCCGAGAGGTTTTAGGGCTTGGCGGCGGCTCTGTATCGTAAAACGCGATGATTTCTTCTCCCCGATATTTTCCTCCCCGAAACACAATATATGGAGGTGGAGATGGAGTCGGAGAGGCAACAGGGGGCCCACGAGGTAGGGGGCGCGCCCTAGGGGGCAGGCGCCCCCCACCCTCGTGGCAAGGTGGTGGGCCCCCTGGCCTTCATCTTTTGCAGGTATTTTTCTTATTTTCTGAAAAGTGGCTCCGTGAAGTTTCAGGTCATTCCGAGAACGTTTGCTCGTGCACATAAATAACACCATGGTAATTCTGCTGAAAACAACGCCAGTCCGGGTTAGTTCCATTCAAATCATGCAAGTTAGAGTCCAAAACAAGGGCAAAAGTGTTTGGAAAAGTAGATACGTTGGAGACGTATCAACTCCCCCAAGCTTAAACCTTTGCTTGTCCTCAAGCAATTCAGTTGATATACTGAAAGTGATAAAGAAAAACTTTTACAAACTCTGTTTGCTCTTGTTGTTGTAAATATGTAAAGCCAACATTCAAGTTTTCAGCAAAGATTATAACTAACCACATTCACAATAACGCATAGATCTCAAGTTTACTCATATCAATAGCATAATCAACTAGCGAGCCATAATAATAAATCTCGGATGACAACACTTTCTCAAAACAATCATAATATGATATAACAAGGTGGTATCTCGCTAGCCCTTTCTGAGACCGCAAAACATAAATGCAGAGCACCTTTAAAGACCAAGGACTGACTAGACATTGTAATTCATGGTAAAAGAGATCCAGTCAAGTCATACTCAATGTAAACTAACAGTAATGAATGCAAATGACAGCAGTGCTTTCCAACTAGTGCTTTTTAATAAGAGGATGATGACTCAGCATAAAAGCAAATAGATAGGCCCTTCGCAGAGGGAAGCAGAGATTTGTAGAGGTGCCAGAGTTAGGTTTTGAAACAGAGGTGAATAATATTTTGAGTGGTATACTTTCATTGTCAACATAACAACCAAGAGATGGCAATATCTTCCATGCTACACACATTATAGGCGGTTCCCAAACATAATGGTAAAGTTTATACTCCCCCTTCCACCAACAAGCATCAATCCATGGCTTGCTCGAAACAACGAGTGCCTCCAACTAACAAGAGTCCCAGGGGGAGTTTTGTTTGCAATTATTTTGATTTAGTTTGCATAAAGCATGGAACTGGGCATCCTGGTGACCAGCCATTTATCTCGTGAGTGAGGAGCGGAGTCCACTCCTCTTGAGAATAACCTGCCTAACATGGAAGATACAGACAGTCCTAGTTGATACATGAGCTATTCGAGCATACAAAACAAGATATTTATTTGAAGGTTTAGAGTTTGGCACATACAAATTTACTTGGAACGGCAGGTAGATACCGTATATAGGTAGGTATAGTGGACTCATGTGGAGTAACTTTGGGGTTTAAGGGATTGGATGCACAAGTAGTATTCCCGCTCATTACAGGTGAAGGCTAGTGAGGGAGTCCTGGATTAGGGGGTCTCCAGACAGCCGGACTATATTCTTTGGCCGAACTGTTGGACTATGAAGATACAAGATTTAAGACTTCGTCCCGTGTCCGGATAGGACTCTACTTGGCATGGAAGGCAAGCTAGGCAGTACGGATATGTATATCTCCTCCTTTGTAACCAACCTTGTGTAACCCTAGCCCCCTCCGGTGTCTATATAAACCGAAGGGTTTTAGTCCGTAGGACAACATACAATCATACCATAGGCTAGCTTCTAGGGTTTAGCCTCTCCGATCTCGTGGTAGATCAACTCTTGTAATACCCATATCATCAAGAATAAATCAAGCAGGACGTAGGGTTTTACCTCCATCAAGAGGGCCCGAACCTGGGTAAAACATCGTGTCCCCTGCCTCCTGTTACCATCCGCCTAGATGCACAGTTCGGGAACCCCTACCCGAGATCCGCCGATTTTGACACCGACATTGGTGCTTTCATTGAGAGTTCCTCTGTGTCGTCATCGTTAGGCTTGATGGCTCCTTTGATCATCGGTAGCAATGCAGTCTAGGGTGAGACTTTTCTCCCCGGACAAATCTTTGTATTCAGCGGCTTCGCACTGCGGGCCAACCCGCTTGACCATCTAGAGCAGATCGAAATTTACGCCCCTGGCCATCAGGTCAGATTTGGAAACTTAAACTACACGGCCGATGTCCGCGGAGACTTGATCTTCGACGGATTCGAGCCCCTGCCAAGTGCGCCACACGTTCTTGATGAGCATGATTTAGCTCTGCCATCGGACAATGTTCAAGAGATCGCACCAACAACTGCTCCGACCCTCAATTCGGAGCCTATCGCGCCATCCGAGGACGGAGGGATAGACCCCGCCACGGAGTCCGCACTCTCAGCGGCGATCGAGCCGATGATCGACCTTACCCGAGCCGTGTTGCTAAACTGTCGGATCCTTCTCCGGCCACGGACTCCGAACCGCCTGCACCCGTTCCTATCGAATCCGATTGGGTGCCGATCATGGAGTTTACCTCCGCGGATATTTTTTAGCACTCGCCCTTCGACGACATACTGAACTCATTAAGGTCTCTCTCCTTGTCAAGAGGATCCTGGCCGAACTATGTCCGGCAGGATCGTGATGCGGATGACGAAGAACTCCGCCGCCCACCCACCACCCACTTAGTAGCCACTGTCGATGACTTAACCGACATGCTCGACTTCGACTCCGAAGACATCGACGGTATGGATGACGATGCAGGAGACGAACAGGAACCACTGCCCACAGGCATTGGATGCCCACTTCATCACATGACGTATACATGGTGGACAGACCAAAAGAAAATGTTGACGAGGAATGGAAGGACGCAACGAAGGGTTGTCCCCTCGAGAAGCAGTCAAAGTGGCGGCATAAGCGCCGCTCCAAATCCTGCCTCGGCAGAAACAACGATCATATAGACCGGACGACGACAACGCGGAGAATCAAACCGAACAACCCGACTCTGTCAAAGATAATAGTCCGGACGACATCAGACCAGACAGACACCCGGAGCAACAGAATGCCCATCAAAGGCTTGTTGCCACCGCGAGGAGTCTAAAAAAGCAGACGCAAAGGCTCAAGGCAGCGCAGGACACACTCAGACTCAGATGGAGTAAAGTACTCAACACAGCAGCGAAGTACGGCGGTAATCGCCACACCAAGAGCTACCCGAAGCGGAAGATGCTACCTGAGTTCGATGAGGAGGCCTTATATCCCCCACAACCAAAAATTAAAACGGCCATCTGGCCGGATAGTCGACCTCACGGCCAACATAGAGCGGCAAACAACGACGCACATAAGCCAATACGCAATCCACACGAGGGCTCGCATCAAAAGGACGACACAACCAGATCCATCTATGGACCATGCAAGCGCGCTCCAGCATACGATGCAACACAACAAACATCCGAACATCACGGTACACCCAGATATTGGGGTGCAGCACACACCCTATATTTCACCGACGAAGTGCCGGACCACGAATTTCCAGAGGGATTCAAACCCATAAACATAGAGGCATACGACGGAACAATAGACCCTGGGGTCTGGATTGAGGACTATATCTGTAATGCCCGAGACCGATGTGCCAGGTGTCCTCCAGTTATTCGCTGTTGTTGCCTTGTCATTTGCCTGCCTGTTGCATCTTATCATGTCATCATGTGCATTGCATTATCATGTTTTCAAAACCTGCATCCGTCCGGGTTCCCCCAGTTCCCTCTGTTGTCCGTTCGGAGCCCAGACTCACTTGCACGCGCCCGCGGCATGTCCGAAATATTATTTTATAAGTGGACGGAAAATGCTCTCAGAATGGGGTGAAAGTTGGCATGCGGTCTTGTTATAGTGTAGGTAGGCTACCTGCCAAGTTTCATCGCATTCGGAGTCCGTTTGACGCCCCAACGGATAACTATAGCGGCAGTATAGCTGGTCTAACGTCGGACGTTTTCGGTCTCCGGAAACAGTCGGCAGGCCTCTCTCTATTCTCTCCTCTCAGCCTCGCCACAGCCCACCTAGGCCATCCTCCTTCCCCTCTTCGCTTCCGGAGTTGTCCGATGCGACTGCACGGTCCGAAACCCTCTCTGCACAGCGCATCGAACCCCTCACGTGCGCGTCCGAAATTGTCCCGGACCCGACCCGGGCAATCGTCACCGTTGGATCCGGATCATCCCCAAACGTCTACAAGACGTCTCCATTTTCTCATTTGGACTCCCTAGCCTATTTTTCCTGACCATCCGATTACGATCGGAGGGACGAGTTACCCCCCTAAACCTATCCGGCTTGCTATATATAGTGGCAACCCTAGACTAATCCCTAGATTTTAGACCGTTTGTCCCATCAGTCCATCCGCGCCGCCACCTGATGCCCTCCTCCTCCTTGCATTCCGTGCCAAGCCTATCAGATCCATCGATCCCCTCCTCTGCTCGCTCGTCCCCGAGCACCTCGATCCACCAGCGCCGCCTTGCCCGAGTACCAGACGCCAACGACGACTACCACCATCGAACCAGGCCGTGCCCTGCGCCCTTCCTCCCCCTGCTCTTTTCCCTTCCTTCTTTCTCTCTCTCTATTACGGGCAGCTCTCCCCTTGCTCTCTTCTTCTTCACAGGGAACTCGCCTGCCATGACCGCCGATTGTCCTCGTCGCCACCCTTCGGATCCGCGCCGGATCAGCCTCGCTGCAGCACCACCTCGCGCCATCGTCCTTCGTTTTCTGCAGCCTCCACGTTCTCTTCGTTGATGCATCGACGCAGGGAGACAAGCTCCTTTCGAAGACCAGCAGGAGGCCCCTGTCGCCTTGGACCTCATCGTCGCCGCCCGGATCTCCAAGCCCGCGCTGCACCAGGTCATCTTGTCACTGGGAATGGATTCCCCAACCGCGGATCTGATGCCTCCCGTCGTCCCCGTCGCCGGAGCCTTCAACCAACGCCGCCGGTGCCCCCAAGTTCCCTGCCATCGGCGCCGCCTCTTCAGGTCGCTGCGCCCCGCTCGCCAAGTCCCACGACACGCACGCGAGGACGGTGACCGCGGCGAAGAGTTTGCCCGCGCCTCGACGCCATGGATCCACACCGAGCCCCGCCATCCCCGCCGCTCCTCTGCTTCACGCTGCCGTTCCCTGAACCCCCTCTATCACCGTTGCTCTGCATCCATACGAGGAGACGACCAGCAGTCCAGCCCAGCGCCTGCGTTGACCACGCCCCCTCCATCCCCTCATTCGATCCACCAAGGCCGGCCCAGTACAGGTGCCAAGGCCCAGCTCCCTGGAGCGAAGTGAGCAGCGCCCCTCCTTTTTTTATCCTCCTATTGGGTCCAACAAGTTTCGGCCCATATCCTTTTTTTCTGCCTCTGCGTTTTTAGTATTTTTTCCATAGAAGAGCTTTTTTTGCAGGAAAGCCCTTGTGGATCATGCATATAATAACTCACAATTGGTGCATCGAATTAAAATGAATTATATATGAAAGTTGCTTAGAATTTTGTCTAGTTTAATAATATGCAACGTTCATCCATGTTTAAAATGTTTAAAATGCTTTTTGTTTAAATTTGTTTAAATAACTTGCTAAAATGGTTTAATTCATAGCGAAATAACCGTAGCTCCGTTTTTAACAAACTTTATATGTAAATGGGGTAGAATTTTGCCTAGTTTAACATGGTGGCATCACTTTGCATGTTTAACAAATATAAAATTATGTTTAGGGCAGAACAGTACCAAACCTAATAAATGCATATGGGGATTTTCCGGACTTGTTGTTCGTTGTTTCCGGCCTCATTTAACCTTGACTAGATACGTTGTTTTACTTTGCTTCACCCTCTTGCCATGTTTAACAACATTTAATATTGTTGGGTACATAAACGAGATCGAACTAAATAACTTGTTGTGGTGTTTTGTCAATATGCAACTTGTTGCATATTGAGCTCCACTTAATTTGTAGGATTGTTTGTGCATATTGCCATGCCATGCCCTCTTTAAACCGGACATGCATCATTCTTGTTTGCGCATCATGCCATGTCTATGTGGTGGTTGTTTACTAGGTTGTTTGCTCTTTTCCGGTGTTGCTTCTTCGGGTTGGTTCCGATAACGTCGCGTTTGTGAGGACCCGTTCGTCTACGTCCTTTTGTCTTCTTCATGGACTCGTTCTTCTTCCTTGTGGGATTTCAGGCAAGATGACCATACCCTCGAAATCAATTCTATCTTTGCTTGCTTAGTTGCTCGCTCTTTTGCTATGCCTATGCTGCGATACCTACCACTTGCTCATCATGCCACCCATATTGTTGAACCAAGCCTCTAACCCACCTTGTCCTAGCAAACCGTTGTTTGGCTATGTTACCGCTTTGCTCAGCCCCTCTTATAGCATTGTTAGTTGAAGGTGAAGATTGAAGTTTGTTCCTTGTTGGAACACGGAGATGTTGTTCCTTGTTGGAACATGTTTTACTTGTTGGGATATCACAATATATCTTATTTAATTAATGCATCTATATACTTGGTAAAGGGTGGAAGGCTCGGCCTTATGCCTGGTGTTTTGTTCCACTCTTGCCGCCCTAGTTTCCGTCATATCGGTGTTATGTTCCCGGATTTTGCGTTCCTTACGCGGTTGGGTAATAATGGGAACCCCTTGGCAGTTCGCCTTAAGTAAAGCTCTTCCAGCGGTGCCCAACATTGGTTTTACCATTTTCCACCTAGCCTTTTCCTTTCCCTTGGGAGTCGCGCTCCTGAGGGTCATCATTATTTTACCCCCCGGGCCAGAGCTCCTTTGAGTGTTGGTCCAACTTGTCAGCCGCCGGTGGCCACCAGGGGCAACTCTGGGCTGGCCTACCAGAAGTTTGGACGATCCGGTGTGCCCTGAGAAAGAGATATGTGCACCTCCTATCGGGATTTGTCGGCACATTCGGGCGGTGTTGCTGGTTTAGTTTTACCCTGCCGAAATGTCTTGTAGAACCGGGATACCGAGTCTGATCGGAATGTCTCGGGAGGAGGTCTATTCCTTCGTTGACCGTGAGAGCTTGTGATGGGCTAAGTTCGGACACCCCTGCAGGGATTTGAACTTTCGAAAGCCGTGCCCGCAGTTATGGGCAGATGGGAATTTGTTAACGTCCGGTTGTAGAAAACCTGAAGTTGACCTTAATTAAAATGAATCAACCGCGTGTGTAACCGTGATGGTCTCTTTCCGGCGGAGTCCGGGAAGTGAACATGGTGTTGGAGTTATTCTTGACGTAGGTCGTTTTAGGATCACTTCTTGATCATACTTTTATCGATCGTGCTTTTCCTTCTCTTCTCGCTCTCTTTTGCGAATAGGTTAGCCACCATATATGCTAGTCGCTTGCTGCAGCTCCACCTCATACCTTTACCTTACCCATAAGCTTAAATAGTCTTGATCACGAGGGTGCGAGATTTCTGATTCCCTGTGGCTCACGGATACTTCCAAAACCAGCTTGCAGGTGCCGATGAGTCCGTGCAGATGATGCAACCAAGCTCAGGAGGAGCTCGATGAAGATCTTGTCCTCTTTTGTTGTTTTTGTTCTAGTTGATCAGTAGTGGAGCCCAGTTGGGGTCGATCGGGGACCGTGTCGCATTTGGGGTTCTTCTTTTATTTCGGTTCCGTAGTCGGACCTTGTTTGTATCTGGATGATGTAATGTTTTATTCATGTATTGTGTGAAGTGGCGATTGTAAGCCAACTATGTATCTCTTTTCCCTTATGTATTACATGGGTTTGTGTGAAGATTACCTCACTTGCGACATTTCTTTCAATGCGGTTATGCCTCTAAGTCGTGCTTCAACATGTGGGTGATATAGTCGCATCGAGGGCGTTACAAGTTGGTAATCAGAGCCTTCCCCGACCTTAGGAGCCCCCACTGCTTGATCGTTCTTAGCAGCCGTTGTTGAGTCTAGAAAAATG
Source organism: Triticum urartu (assembly GCF_003073215.2). Classification (NCBI taxonomy): domain Eukaryota; kingdom Viridiplantae; phylum Streptophyta; class Magnoliopsida; order Poales; family Poaceae; genus Triticum; species Triticum urartu. The sequence continues at coordinate 260,157,338 of NC_053023.1, forward strand.
TTTTGAGTCAATTATGAATTATATATCGGAGAGTTCAGGAATTCTTTTACTTCCCAGTCTCTTCATCGCTCTCGTAAGGCATCCTGACGTAGAGTTTTGACTATTCTCTTCTCAAATTTCACTAATTTTTTTTAGGATCACGCGGGTATCTTGGAATCGTTCCGATGGTTTTGTGACGAGAACATTGTCTTGGTGCCTCCTGTTAGGGGTTTTGTGGCAGTGTCCTGGGAAGTTGAGCTCTGAGGTGTTGTCGTCATAATTTTATCGTTGCAGTTCTGGAATACCTGAGTTTAGTACGCCGACATCGAAAATCTCTTTTATGCAGTTCGTTGGTGAGATAACCTCGACGCCACCCAGTACTGGGGCGGGAGTTCGGGAGTATTGCCATAACTTGTATAACGGATGCTTTTCGAAGGTTGAGGTAGACGATTTCCGAAGGTTTCTTGGTTATGTGTTGAAGGATGGATACAGCTGGATGCAGGATTTGCTAGTTTTGGATGAGATATTATGCTTCCCCTGTATCCCCAACACCTGATTGCATAACTGGGAAAATTTCGGGAGTTTATAAGTGGGAATTCAAGTAGCTCTTAGGATATCTTTCCGACAGATGTATGATATGAAATTGGGGTTCGACGTCTAGCGGTCCGCCTATTCACGGTCGATTTTACAGTGGTCTCGTTGTGTCTTAAAGAGTCCTTGGCTATGCCGACTCGGGGACGCTTCGTATGTCATGTGCACTGCCTTGTACATGATGGTGCTGTACGATCGAGCACGTGTAGGCCCCACCATGAAAACTTCGGATGAAATCTCTATCATATGTTTGTGCCGGCTTATTTTGCAAGCCAATCCTTTGTTTTGTTTTGAGTTGTGGTATTCGAGTTGCTTCGAAGTCAAATGTTGATTCCATACCTTCCCCAAATGGTGTTCTCATATTCCTATGTGAATACTAATCCTTCTCGTTTATTGAGATTGTCATATCAATTCTTCTCACCGGCATGTCTCTCTTCAAGTGGATCCGAACATTTCAACATCCGCAAGATCCAATCTCAGCCTTCTCAACGGTGTTCGTTCATCCATCCCAAATTGTCTTTGTTTTTCCCACCCTCCCTCCCTTTGTTTTTTCTCCTAGGACTCGGATTTCTTTATCAAGTATCCATTTTATTATGGAAGTCTCTCCATTCTTCTTCCTTCATGTTCTTACCCGGTGTTTCTCATGAAGATTCTAATGGAGCTTCAAGTTCGTCATTGTTCATTCTTTTCATCTCCGGTGGTTCAAGTCAAGCTTTGTTGATCATATCCTTTCCTCGTTTCAATGTTTTCTCATGCCGGTGCAATTCTTAATCGTTCACCTCTCGCTATTCTATTGTCCCGGAGTGCTCAAAATATCTCAGAAGGCTTGTCTTTTCGTTCAAGATCAGTTCAACCTATTTCGAGGATGTTATTTCATTCAAGCCATTTAATTCAACCAATGCAATCTCTCTTTTCAAGTAATCGTTCAACGGTGTATCTTTTGAGTGGGCCCTAACCCACAAGTCTTTTCCCAGGATCTTACCTAACTCTTCTTATTTTCCTGGAGCTATCCTAAATTCGTTTCAAAGTTTGACGTAAGAATGAGTTATCATCAGTCAAATGCCTTTCTCCAAGATCTTTCAATTTCTTTTCATCGTTGGTTCAACCTCTTTGTTTTTTTTGGGATTCTCCCGGAGTGCCTCAATAATTCATGGTGGTGTTTCTCGTCGTCATTCTCGGATTTTGAAGACGAAGAAGTTTTTTCCTCTCAATGTTGGTCCGTTCTCTTCAAGATTCGTGATTCTAGCTTGTTGCCATCCTTTCGTAATTGTTTTGATTGTAAGAATTCTTTTCGCCCATCCGAAGCAATTCAAGAGTCTTCTCAGTTTGTTATCCGGAGTCCATCATCTCAGAGTTATTCATTCTCAACTTTCAGCTCTCGTTCCCCAAATCTTACCGGTACATCATTCAAATATTCTCTATTAAGCTCGTGACCTATTCGTCCTCTTGTATCTAAATTCTCTCAAGCATCTTCGTTTAATTGCTAATTCTTCCCGGTGTGTCTTCATGTTTTATTCGTTCTTTTCCAATTCTTACGGTGGATACTCAGGATTTTTCTTCCTTGCTATCATATCTATTTATTCGTTGTCAATCCTAACGGTGGTTCGTGCAAGAGCTCTCGTCATTCGTTTTCTTATCAATTATTCGTTGTTTTCAATCCTTCCGGTGGTTCGTTGAAGACCTTCTCAAGTTTACGGTATATCTCTCTTAATCATTGATACGAGTATAAGTAGTGTGCCAAATCCATTGTTTATCATCAATTTAATTGATAAAGGACAACCATAATGTAATTCTTATTCTTGTTTCATCGGGTGAATTCAATTCCTTATTCTGGAGCCTCATCAAAACTCTCGGTTTCACTTGTTTAATCTTTCTTTCCGGAGCTCAGAGTTATTTAATTATATCATTCCAAAGATCTATCTAATCATTACAAGGTTTCACCTTGTGTTTTCAACTTCCCTTTTCTTCTCGTTATCCTTTTGTTACCGGAGTTCTTCACGGAGGTTCTACATGATGGTTCATCTATGATTTAATTCATTCTCGAAGTGTTCACCGAGATTCCTTTTAGAGGAGCTCAAGTTTTCTTCATCTTGCAATCCGGAGTTCAATCTTTCTTCCGTATCATTGGAGATGGTATTATGTCATTCTTAATAATTTGAGTTCATGTTTCATAACTCACATGTTGTTATGAATGAGGTATTTTAAATCCATCAACCTATTCGTTGGAATTATCTTGGGTTATATTCCACCTAAAGCTTTCCCTAAGGATTGTTGCTATCTATGGTGCTTATAAATGATCCAATGTCTTCTTTTATCCTTCCGGTGAAATAAGTTTCTCGTCTCCTTGTTTATTCCAATCTAATTCTTTCCCATGAGTGGCGGGTTGTCACCTCATAATTTGAGTTGTATTCCATAAAACCATATCAAGCTTATTATTTTCGTTGTTGGTTTTTCAACAACTCCGTTCTAGCATTTGTTGTAACCGTGCTCTCTCAAGATATTGTTTCCCTTCGTTCTGGAGGCAGTGTTTTGTAATGTCATCAAGTATCTTCTCATCTTACCATGTTCTTATTCAATTTTTTTCTTTTCAACCGGAGTGCTGCCCGAATTTGGTCTTCCTTGATCCCCTTCTTTAACAGGAGTGTTTTCAATATATATCTTCCCTTCAACCTCAAGGCTGTCGCAAGGTTCGTTGTTCCTCTTTTCTAACGGAATGTTTTCAACTTCGTTCATCTCCGTCGTATTCCTTTTCTCGAAATGGCTTAACCTCTTCAAGGTTCTTTGGTTTCACTCATTGGTCAAAGAAGCAACTTAGTTTTACCTCTTCTCTTTCTCTTTCGTTGTTCCTCCGGTGCCATCCTAGATCTCGGGACGAGATCCTCTCGTAGTGGTGGAGTGTTGTAACGCCCGAGACCGATGTGCCAGGTGTCCTCCAGTTATTTGCTGTTGTTGCCTTGTCATTTGCTTGCGTGTTGCATCTTATCATGTCATCATGTGCATTGCATTATCATGTTTTCAAAACCTGCATCCGTCTGGGTTCCCCCAGTTCCCTCTGTTGTCCGTTCGGAGCCCAGACACACTTGCACGCGCCCGCGGCATGTCCGAAATATTATTTTATAAGTTGCCGGAAAATGCTCTCAGAATGGGGTGAAAGTTGGCATGCGGTCTTGTTATAGTGTAGGTAGGCTGCCTGCCAAGTTTCATCGCATTCGGAGTCCGTTTGACGCCCCAACGGATAACTATAGCGGCAGTATAGCCGGTCTAACGTCGGACGTTTTCGGTCTCCGGAAACAGTCGTCGGGCCTCTCTCTCTTCTCTCCTCTCAGCCTCGCCACAGCCCACCTAGGCCATCCTCCTTCCTCTCTTCGCTTCCGGAGTTGTCCGTTGCGACCGCACGGTCCGAAACCCTCTCTGCACAGTGCATCGAACCCCTCACGTGCGCGTCCGAAATTGTCCCGGACCCGACCCGGGCAGTCGTCACCGTTGGATCCGGATCATCCCCAAACGTCTACAAGACGTCTCCGTTTTCTCATTTGGACTCCCTAGCCTATTTTTCCTGACCGTCCGATTACGATCGGAGGGACGAGTTACCCCCCTAAACCTATCCGGCTTGCTATATATAGTGGCAACCCTAGACTAATCCCTAGATTTTAGCCTGTTTGTCCCATCAGTCCATCCGCGCCGCCACCTGATGCCCTCCTCCTCCTTGCATTCCGTGCCAAGCCTATCAGATCCATCGATCCCCTCCTTTGCTCGCTCGTCCCCGAGCACCTCGATCCACCAGCGCCGCCTTGCCCGAGTACCGGACGCCAACGACGACTACCACCACCGAACCAGGCCGTGCCCTGCGCCCTTCCTCCCCCTGCTCTTTTCCCTTCCTTCTTTCTCTCTCTCTCTTACGCGCAGCTCTCCCCTTGCTCTCTTCTTATTCACAGGGAACCCGCCTGCCATGGCTGCCGATTGTCCTCGTCGCCACCCTTCGGATCCGCGCCGGATCAGCCTCGCTGCAGCACCACCTCGCGCCATCGTCCTTCGTTTTCTGCAGCCTCCCCGTTCTCTTCATCGACGCAGGGAGACAAGCTCCTTTCGAAGACCAGCAGGAGGCCCCTGTCGCCTTGGACCTCATCGTCGCCGCCCGGATCTCCAAGCCCGCGCTGCGCCAGGTCATCTTGTCACCGGGAATGGATTCTCCAACCCCGGATCTGACGCCTCCCTTCGTCCCCATCGCCGGAGCCTTCAACCAACGCCGCCGGCGCCCCCAAGTTCCCTGCCATCGGTGCCGCCTCTTCAGGTCACTGCGCCCCGCTCACCAAGTCCCACGACACGCACGCGAGGATGGTGACCGCGGCGAAGAGTTTGCCCGTGCCTCGACGCCATGGATGCGCGCCGAGCCCCGCCATCCCTGCCACTCCTCTGCTTCACGCTGTCGTTCCCTGAACCCCCTCTATCGCCGTTGCTCTGCATCCATACGAGGAGACGACCAGCAGTCCAGCCCAGCGCCTGCGTTGACCACGCCCCCTCCATCCCCTCATTCGATCCACCAAGGCCGGCCCAGCACAGGCGCCAAGGCCCAGCTCCCTGGAGCGAAGTGAGCAGCGCCCCTCCTTTTTTTATCCTCCTGTTGGGTCCAACAAGTTTTGGCCCATATCCTTTTTTTTCTGCCTCTGCGTTTTCAGTATTTTTCCATAGAAGAGCTTTTTTTTGGCAGGAAAGCCCTTGTGGATCATGCATATAATAACTCACAATTGGTGCATCGAATTGAAATGAATTATATATGAAAGTTGCTTAGAATTTTGTCTAGTTTAATAATATGCAAATTTCATCCATGTTTAAAATGCTGTTTGTTTAAATTTGTTTAAATAACTTGCTAAAATGGTTTAATTCATAGCGAAATAACCGTAGCTCAGTTTTTAACAAACTTTATATGTAAATGGGGTAGAATTGTTCCTAGTTTAACATGGTGGCATCACTGTGCATGTTTAACAACTATAAAATTATGTTTAGGGCAGAACAGTACCAAACCTAATAAATGCATATGGGGATTTTCCGGACTTGTTGTTCGTTGTTTCCGGCCTCATTTAACCTTGACTAGATAGGTAGTTTTAATTTGCTTCACCCACTTGCCATGTTTAACAACATTTAATATTGTTGGGTACATAAACGAGATCGAACTAAATAACTTGTTGTGGTGTTTCGTCAATATGCAACTTGTTGCATATTAAGCTCCACTTAATTTGTAGGATTGTTTGTGCATATTGCCATGACATACCCTCTTTAAACCGGACATGCATCATTCTTGTTTGCGCATCATGCCATGTCTATGTGGTGGTTGTTTACTAGGTTGTTTGCTCTTTTCCGGTGTTGCTTCTTCGGGTTGGTTCCGGTAACGTCGCGTTTGTGAGGACCCGTTCGTCTACATACTTTTGTCTTCTTCATGGACTCGTTCTTTTTCCTTGCGGGATTTCAGGCAAGATGACCATACCCTCGAAATCACTTCTATCTTTGCTTGCTTAGTTGCTCGCTCTTTTGCTATGCCTATGCTGCGATACCTACCACTTGCTCATCATGCCACCCATATTGTTGAACCAAGCCTCTAACCCACCTTGTCCTAGCAAACCGTTGTTTGGCTATGTTACCGCTTTGCTTAGCCCCTCTTATAGCGTTGTTAGTTGCAGGTGAAGATTGAAGTTTGTTCCTTGTTGGAACATGGAGATGTTGTTCCTTGTTGGAACATGTTTTACTTGTTGGGATATCACAATATATCTTATTTAATTAATGCATCTATATACTTGGTAAAGGGTGGAAAGCTCGGCCTTATGCCTGGTGTTTTGTTCCACTCTTGCCGCCCTAGTTTCCGTCATATCGGTGTTATGTTCCCAGATTTTGCGTTCCTTAGGCGGTTGGGTAATAATGGGAACCCCTTGGCAGTTCGCCTTAAGTAAAGCTCTTCCAGCAATGCCCAACATTGGTTTTACCATTTTCCACCTAGCCTTTTCCTTTCCCTTGGGAGTCGCGCTCCTGAGGGTCATCATTATTTTACCCCCCGGGCCAGTGCTCCTTTGAGTGTTGGTCCAACTTGTCAGCCGCCGGTGGCCACCAGGGGCAACTCTGGGCTGGCCTACCGGAAGTTTGGACGATCCGGTGTGCCCTGAGAAAGAGATATGTGCAGCTCCTATCGGGATTTGTCGGCACATTCGGGCGGTGTTGCTGGTTTAGTTTTACCCTGTCGAAATGTCTTGTAGAACCGGGATACCGAGTCTGATCAGAATGTCTCGGGAGGAGGTCTATTCCTTTGTTGACCGTGAGAGCTTGTGATGGGCTAAGTTGGGACACCCCTGCAGGGATTTGAACTTTCGAAAGCCGTGCCCGCGGTTATGGGCAGATGGGAATTTGTTAACGTCCGGTTGTAGAAAACCTGAAGTTGACCTTAATTAAAATGAATCAACCGCGTGTGTAACCGTGATGGTCTCTTTCCGGCGGAGTCCGGGAAGTGAACACGGTGTTGGAGTTATTCTTGACGTAGGTCATTTTAGGATCACTTCTTGATCATACTTTTATCGATCGTGCTTTGCCTTCTCTTCTCGCTCTCTTTTGCGAATAGGTTAGCCACCATATATGCTAGTCGCTTGCTGCAGCTCCACCTCATACCTTTACCTTACCCATAAGCTTAAATAGTCTTGATCGCGAGGGTGTGAGATTTCTGATTCCCTGTGGCTCACGGATACTTCCAAAACCAGCTTGCAGGTGCTGATGAGTCCGTGCAGATGATGCAACCAAGCTCAGGAGGAGCTCGATGAAGATCTTGTCCTTTGTGTTGTTTTCGTTCTAGTTGATCAGTAGTGGAGCCCAGTTGGGGTCGATCGGGGACCGTGCCGCATTTGGGGTTCTTCTTTTATTTTGGTTCCATAGTCGGACCTTGTTTGTATCTGGATGATGTAATGTTTTATTCATGTATTGTGTGAAGTGGCAATTGTAAGCCAACTATGTATCTCTTTTCCCTTTTGTATTACAAGGGTTTGTGTGAAGATTACCTCAATTGCGACATTGCTTTCAATGCAGTTATGCCTCTAATTCGTGCTTCGACACGTGGGAGATATAGTCGCATCGAGGCCGTTACAAGTTGGTAATCAGAGCCTTCCCCGACCTTAGGAGCCCCCACTGCTTGATCGTTTTTAGCAGCCATTGTTGAGTCTAGAAAAATGTTTTGAGTCAATTAGGAATTATATATCGGAGAGTTTAGGAATTCTTTTACTTCCCAGTCTCTTCATCACTCTGGTAAGGCATCCTGACGTAGAGTTTTGACTATTCTCTTCTCAAATTTCACTAAATTTTTTTTTAGGATCACGCGGGTATCTTGGAATCGTTCTGATGGTTTTGTGACGAGAACATTGTCTTGGTGCCTCCTGTCAGGGGTTTTGTGGCAGTGTCCCGGGGAGTTGAGCTCTGAGGTGTTGTCGTCATAATTTTATCGTTGCAGTTCTGGAATACCTGAGTTTAGTACGCCGACATCGAAAATCTCTTTTATGCAGTTCGTTGGTGAGATAACCTCGACGCCACCCAGTACTGGGGCGGGAGTTCGGGAGTATTTCCATAACTTGTATAACGGATGCTTTTCGAAGGTTGAGGTAGACAATTTTCGAAGGTTTCTTGGTTATGTGTTGAAGGATGGATACAGCTGGATGTAGGATTTGCTAGTTTTGGGTGAGATATTATGCTTCCCCTGTATCCCCAACACCTGATTGTATAACCGGGAAAATTTCGGGAGTTTATAAGTGGGAATTCAAGTAGCTCTTAGGATATCTTTCCGACAGATGTATGATATGAAATTGGGGTTCGACGTCTAGCGGTCCGCCTATTCACGGTCGATTTTACAGTGGTCTCGTTGTGTCTTAAAGAGTCCTTGGCTATGCCGACTCGGGGACGCTTCGTATGTCATGTGCACTGCCTTGTACATGATGGTGTTGTACGATCGAGCCCGTGTAGGCCCCACCACGAAAACTTCGGACGAAATCTCTATCATATGTTTGTTCCGGCTTATTTTGCAAGCCAATCCTTTGTTTTGTTTTGAGTTGTGGTATTCGAGTTGCTTCGAAGTCAAATGTTGATTCCATCCTTCCCCAAATGGTGTTCTCATATTCCTATGTGAATACTAATCCTTCTCGTTTATTGAGATTGTCATGTCAATTCTTCTCACCGGCGTGTCTCTCTTCAAGTGGATCCGAACATTTCAATATCCGCAAGATCCAATCTCAGCCTTCTCAACGGTGTTCGTTCATCCATCCCAAATTGTCTTTGTTTTTCCCACCCTCCCTCCCTTTGTTTTTTCTCCTAGGACTCGGATTTCTTTATCAAGTATCCATTTTATTGTGGAAGTCTCTCCGTTCTTCTTCCTACATGTTCTTACCCGGTGTTTCTCATGAAGATTCTAATGGAGCTTCAAGTTCGCCATTGTTCATTCTTTTCATCTCCGGTGGTTCCAAGTCAAGCTTTGTTGATCATATCCTTTCCTCGTTTCAATGTTTTCTCATGCCGGTGCAATTCTTAATCGTTCACCTCTCGCTATTCTATTGTCCCGGAGTGCTCAAAATATCTCAGAAGGCTTGTCTTTTCGTTCAAGATCAGTTCAACCTATTTCGAGGATGTTATTTCATTCAAGCCATTTAATTCAACCAATGCAATCTCTCTTTTCAAGTAATTATTCAACGGTGTATCTTTTGAGTGGGCCCTAACCCAGAAGTCTTTTCCCGGGATCTTACCTAACTCTTCTTATTTTCCTGGAGCTATCCTAAATTCGTTTCAAAGTTTGACGTAAGAATGAGTTATCATCAGTCAAATGCCTTTCTCCAAGATCTTTCAATTTCTTTTCATCGTTGGTTCAACCTCTTTGTTTTTTTGGGATTCTCCCGGAGTGCCTCAATAATTCATGGTGGTGTTTCTCGCCGTCATTCTCGGATTTTGAAGACGAAGAAGATTTTTCCTCTCAATCTTGGTCCGTTCTCTTCAAGATTCGTGATTCTAGCTTGTTGCCATCCTTTCGTAATTGTTTTGATCGCAAGAATTCTTTTCGCCCATCCGAAGCAATTCAAGAGTCTTCTCAGTTTGTTATCTGGAGTCCATCATCTCAGAGTTATTCATTCTCAGCTTTCAGCTCTCATTCCCCAAATCTTACCGGTACATCATTCAAATATTCTCTATTAAGCTCGTGACCTATTCGTCCTCTTGTATCTAAATTCTCTCAAGCATCTTCGTTTAATTGCTAATTCTTCCCGGTGTGTCTTCATGTTTTATTCGTTCTTTTCCAATTCTTACGGTGGTTAGTCAGGATTTTTCTTCCTTGCTATCATATCTATTTATTCGTTGTCAATCCTAATGGTGGTTCGTGCAAGAGCTCTCGTCATTCGTTTTCTTATCAATTATTCGTTGTTTTCAATCCTTCTGCTGGTTCGTTGAATACCTTCTCAAGTTTACGGTATATCTCACTTAATCCTTGATACGAGTATAAGTAGTGTGCCAAATCCATTGTTTATCATCAATTTAATTGATGAAGGACAACCATAATGTAATTCTTATTCTTGTTTCATCGGGTGAATTCAATTCCTTATTCCGGAGCCTCATCAAAACTCTCGGTTTCACTTGTTTAATCTTTCTTTCCGGAGCTCAAAGTTATTTAATTATATCATTCCAAAGATCTATCTAATCATTACAAGGTTTCACCTTGTGTTTTCAACTTCCCTTTTCTTCTCGTTATCCTTTTGTTACCGGAGTTCTTCACGGAGGTTCTACATGATGGTTCATCTATGATTTAATTCATTCACGAAGTGTTCATCGAGATTCTTTTCAGAGGAGCTCAAGTTTTCTTCATCTTGCAATCCGGAGTTCAATCTTTCTTCCGTATCATTGGAGATGGTATTATGTCATTCTTAATAATTTGAGTTCATGTTTCATAACTCACATGTTGTTATGAATGAGGTATTTTAAATCCATCAACCTATTCGTTGGAATTATCTTGGGTTATATTCCACCTAAAGCTTTCCCTTAGGATTGTTGCTATCTATGGTGCTTATAAATGATCCAATGTCTTCTTTTATCCTTCCGGTGAAATAAGTTTCTCGTCTCCTTGTTTATTGCAATATAATTCTTTCCCGTTAGTGGCGGGTTGTCACCTCATAATTTGAGTTGTATTCCATAAGACCATATCAAGCTTATTATTTTCGTTGTTGGTTTTTCAACAACTCCGTTCTAGCATTTGTTGTAACCGTGCTCTCTCAAGATATTGTTTCCCTTCGTTCTGGAGGTAGTGTTTTGTAATGTCATCAAGTATCTTCTCATCTCACCATGTTCTTATTCAATTTTTTTCTGTTCAACCGGAGTGCTGCCCGAATTTGGTCTTCCATGATACCCTTCTTTAACAGGAGTGTTTTCAATATATATCTTCCCTTCAACCTCAAGGCTGTCGCAAGGTTCGTTGTTCCTCTTTTCTAACGGAATGTTTTCAACTTCGTTCATCTCCGTCGTATTCTTTTTCTCGAAATGGCTTAACCTCTTCAAGGTTCTTTGGTTTCACTCATTGGTCAAAGAAGCAACTTAGTTTTACCTCTTCTGTTTCTCTTCCGTTGTTCCTCCGGTGCCATCCTAGATCTCGGGACGAGATCGTCTCGTAGTGGTGGAGTGTTGTAACGCCCGAGACCGATGTGCCAGGTGTCCTCCAGTTATTCGCTGTTGTTGCCTTGTCATTTGCTTGCGTGTTGCATCTTATCATGTCATCATGTGCATTGCATTATCATGTTTTCAAAACCTGCATCCGTTCGGGTTCCCCCAGTTCCCTCTGTTGTCCGTTCGGAGCCCAGACACACTTGCACGCGACCGCGGCATGTCCGAAATATTATTTTATAAGTGGCTGGAAAATGCTCTCAGAATGGGGTGAAAGTTGGCATGCGGTCTTGTTATAGTGTAGGTAGGCTGCCTGCCAAGTTTCATCGCATTCGGAGTCCGTTTGACGCCCCAACGGATAACTATAGCGGCAGTATAGCCGGTCTAACGTCGGACGTTTTCGGTCTTCGGAAACAGTCATCGGGCCTCTCTCTCTTCTCTCCTCTCAGCCTCGCCACAGCCCACCTAGGCCATCCTCCTTCCCCTCTTCGCTTCCGGAGTTGTCCGATGCGACCGCACGGTCCGAAACCCTCTCTGCACAGTGCATCGAACCCCTCACGTGCGCGTCCGAAATTGTCCCGGACCCGACCCGGGCAGTCGTCACCGTTGGATCCGGATCATCCCCAAACGTCTACAAGACGTCTCCGTTTTCTCATTTGGACTCCCTAGCCTATTTTCTCTGACCGTCCGATTACGATCGGAGGGACGAGTTACCCCCCTAAACCTATCCGGCTTGCTATATATAGTGGCAACCCTAGACTAATCCCTAGATTTTAGCCCGTTTGTCCCATCAGTCCATCCGCGCCGCCACCTGATGCCCTCCTCCTCCTTGCATTCCGTGCCAAGCCTATCAGATCCATCGATCCCCTCCTCTGCTCGCTCGTCCCCGAGCACCTCGATCCACCAGCGCCGCCTTGCCCGAGTACCAGACGCCAACGACGACTACCACCACCGAACCAGGCCGTGCCCTGCGCCCTTCCTCCCCCTGCTCTTTTCCCTTCCTTTTTTCTCTCTCTCTCTCTTACGCGCAGCTCTCCCCTTGCTCTCTTCTTATTCACAGGGAACCCGCCTGCCATGGCTGCCGATTGTCCTCGTCGCCACCCTTCGGATCCGTGCCGGATCAGCCTCGCTGCAGCACCACCTCGCGCCATCGTCCTTCGTTTTCCGCAGCCTCCCCGTTCTCTTCATCGACGCAGGGAGACAAGCTCCTTTCGAAGACCAGCAGGAGGCCCCTGTCGCCTTGGACCTCATCGTCGCCGCCCGGATCTCCAAGCCCGCGCTGCGCCAGGTCATCTTGTCACCGGGAATGGATTCCCCAACCCCGGATCTGACGCCTCCCGTCGTCCCCATCGCCGGAGCCTTCAACCAACGCCGCCGGCACCCCCAAGTTCCCTGCCATCGGTGCCGCCTCTTCAGGTCACCGCGCCCCACTCACCAAGTCCCACGACATGCACGCGAGGATGGTGACCGCGGCGAAGAGTTTGCCCGCGCCTCGACGCCATGGATGCGCGCCAAGCCCCGCCATCCCTGCCACTCCTCTGCTTCACGCTGTCGTTCCCTGAACCCCCTCTGTCACCGTTGCTCTGCATCCATACGAGGAGACGACCAGCAGTCCAGCCCAGTGCCTGCGTTGACCACGCCCCCTCCATCCCCTCATTCGATCCACCAAGGCCGGCCCAGCACAGGCGCCAAGGCCCAGCTCCCTGGAGCGAAGTGAGCAGCGCCCCTCCTTTTTTTATCCTCCTGTTGGGTCCAACAAGTTTCGGCCCATATCCTTTTTTTCTGCCTCTGCGTTTTTAGTATTTTTCCATAGAAGAGCTTTTTTTGGCAGGAAAGCCCTTGTGGATCATGCATATAATAACTCACAATTGGTGCATCGAATTGAAATGAATTATATATGAAAGTTGCTTAGAATTTTGTCTAGTTTAATAATATGCAACTTTCATCCATGTTTAAAAAGTTTAAAATGCTGTTTGTTTAAATTTGTTTAAATAACTTGCTAAAATGGTTTAATTCATAGCGAAATAACCGTAGCTCCATTTTTAACAAACTTTATATGTAAATGGGGTAGAATTTTTCCTAGTTTAACATGGTGGCATCACTGTGCATGTTTAACAACTATAAAATTATGTTAGGGCAGAACAGTACCAAACCTAATAAATGCATATGGGGATTTTCCGGACTTGTTGTTCGTTGTTTCCGGCCTCATTTAACCTTGACTAGATAGGTAGTTTTAATTTGCTTCACCCTCTTGCCATGTTTAACAACATTTAATATTGTTGGGTACATAAACGAGATCGAACTAAATAACTTGTTGTGGTGTTTCGTCAATATGCAACTTGTTGCATATTAAGCTCCACTTAATTTGTAGGATTGTTTGTTCTGCTCTAAGAACATTTAATTTGAAGTTTGGACGATCCGGTGTGCCCTGAGAAAGAGATATGTGCAGCTCCTATCGGGATTTGTCGGCACATTCGGGCGGTGTTGCTGGTTTAGTTTTACCCTGTCGAAATGTCTTGTAGAACCGGGATACCGAGTCTGATCGGAATGTCTCGGGAGGAGGTCTATTCCTTCGTTGACCGTGAGAGCTTGTGATGGGCTATGTTGGGACACCCCTGCAGGGATTTGAACTTTCGAAAGCCGTGCCCGCGGTTATGGGCAGATGGGAATTTGTTAACGTCCGGTTGTAGAAAACCTGAAGTTGACCTTAATTAAAATGAATCAACCGCGTGTGTAACCGCAATGGTCTCTTTCCGGCGGAGTCCGAGAAGTGAGCACGGTGTTGGAGTTATGCTTGACGTAGGTCGTTTTAGGATCACTTCTTGATCATACTTTTATCGATCGTGCTTTGCCTTCTCTTCTCGCTCTGTTTTGCGAATAGGTTAGCCACCATATATGCTATTCGCTTGCTGCAGCTCCACCTCATACCTTTACCTTACCCATAAGCTTAAATAGTCTTGATCGCGAGGGTGCGAGATTGCTGAGTCCCTGTGGCTCACAGATACTTCCAAAACCAGCTTGCAGATGTCGATGAGTCCATGCAGATGATGCAACCAAGCTCAGGAGGAGCTCGATGATGATCTTGTCCTTTGTGTTGTTGTCGTTCTAGTTGATCAGTAGTGGAGCCCAGCTGGGGTCGATCGGGGACCGTGTCGCATTTGGGGTTCTTCTTTTATTTTTGTTCCGTAGTCAGACCTTGTTTGTATCTAGATGATGTAATGTTTTATTCATGTATTGTGTGAAAAGTGGCGATTGTAAGCCAACTATGTATCTCTTTTCCCTTATGTATTACATGGGTTTGTGTGAAGATTACCTCACTTGCGACATTGCTTTCAATGCGGTTATGCCTCTAAGTCGTGCTTCGACACGTGGGAGATATAGTCGCATCGAAGGCGTTACAATATCCTCCATATCCATATGGCTCGAGGAGATGATCTCCATGCCATCAAGTACTTACCCCTCAAGCTCAAAGGGCCAGCTCGGCACTGGCTTAAAAGCCTCCCCGAAAGCTCCATTGGAAGCTGGGAAGAGCTCGAAAACGCTTTTCGGGAAAATTTTCAGGGGACTTATGTACGACCTCCGGATGCGGACGATTTGAGTCATATAACTCAACAGCCTGGAGAGTTAGCCCGAAAGCTTTGGAACAAGTTTCTTACTAAAAAGAACCAAATAGTCGACTGTCCAGACGCCGAAGCCTTGGCAGCTTTTAAGCACAGCGTCCGAGACGAATGGCTTGCCAGACACCTCGGCCAAGAAAAGCCGGGAAGAATGGCAGCATTAACAAGCCTCATGACCCGCTTTTGCGCGGGCGAGGACAGCTGGCTAGCCCAATGCAGCACCAGCGACCAAAGTACATTCGAAGTTAGAGATGGAAACGGGAAATCACGACGCAGCAAAAATAATAAGCGCCAGAATAAAGAAGACATCCCGAAGAGCACGACGGTAAACGCCGGATTCAGAAGCTCTCGGCTAGGTCAGCAAAAGCCATCCTCTAAAGGCACCAGAGATGAACTGTCTAGCCTAAACAAAATTCTGGACCAAATATGTCAGATCCACAGCACCCCCGATAAACCTACAAATCATACCCACAGAGAATGTTGGGTCTTCAAGCAGTCCGGCAAGCTCAACGCCGAACACAAGGGGCAGGATACACCAAGCGAAGACGAGGATGAGCCTCGCAAGCAAAGCACTGGGGAACAGAAGAAATTTCCACCATCAGTCAAAACAGTAAACGTGTTGCACATGATAAAGGGGAGAAACAAAGCGGCACTCCCAGATAAATATGCCCAAGGGCCTATCACCGTGGAGTTCTGCCACTGCCGTCTCAACCGATCACCTTCGACCATCAGGATTACTCGGCAAGTATCCGGCGCGCAGCATGGGCTGCCTTGGTATTAGATCCAATAATTGACGGATACCACTTCACACGAGTCCTGATGGACGGTGGCAGCAGTCTAAACCTGATATATCAGGACACAGTCCGCAAAATGGGGATAGACCCAACGAAAATTTGCCACAGCAATACTACCTTTAAAGGAGTAACGCCAGGCCCAGGGGCTCATTGCACGGGCTCCCTGCTACTAGAGGTTATATTCGGCTTCCCCGATAACTTCTGTAGCGAAAATTTAACCTTCCACATTGCGCCATTCCAAAGTGGCTATCAAGCACTACTTGGACGCGAAGCTTTCGCTCGCTTTAATGAAATACCGCATTATGCTTCCCTCACTCTTAAGATGCCCAGTCCACATGGCATCATTACAGTAAATGGAAATATTGAGCAATCCCTGCGCGCCAAAGAGAGTGCGGCGGCCTTGGCAGCCGCACACTAAAACGGCCTCACCAACTAACACATTCGATAGGTCGTCAAGACCACGGACACGGTTAGACGAGTCTGGCGCAGCTATATGTAATTCATACAGGTTTTATGGCCACACCCCTATTACAAATACAAGGGGCTCAACACGTGCAGACAAGTGGCAATTTTTACTCATCTTGAATTGAACATGGTTTCTTTAAACCTACCTTTTTGCACGACAACTTTTCACCTAAGTTCCTCTCTTTTACAGATGACCATCGTGCTACACTCGTCCAGGATACGGCACAACGGAGACACACGCGCAGACGTGCAGCAAGGACCCGTTCCAAGGATTCTTTTTAGATTAAGACCCTGCGTCAACCTTTTTTACTGTCTCTTGTTGATACACATCCCTCGGATTCTCGGTACAATTGAGAAGGATGCTGACGTCTTGGCATGTGGCCACGTCAGAATAATGCACGTACCTGGACACTAGGGGCTTCTTACAAAGGGCACTATTTAGGCCCACAATAAAGACCGAACACCTTAGGGAGTGTTCGGCGTCGCGAGTTTGGCCTTATATGCATCAGCTCCGAATCATGTCTTTGGTCAAATGTTGGGTTTGCCCGGCTCCTGTGTTTTGCTGCCTTACGTTCCGCTCTATCGGCTAAGGCGGCACCAGGAGAACTACTGCGATTGTGCCCTGGTTCATCCGGACGAGCACCTCAGTAGAGAAAGCCGAAAACTGACTGTCATGATATAGCGTGAGACTGGTCAACCACTCGATGACCTATCGGAATCTTAGAATTCCTCCGCCTTAACGAAGGGCCGTTTCCCGGTCAGGCATGTACGCACCCCGAATTCGAATGAGTGCGGAGCCACTGGGAGCTATATAGTAGCCCCACTATCAAATTCCTCTGGCTAAGTGAAAGTGTTAAAGCATTATAGTCCGGTTGCCTAGTTCGCTGCGCTATCACCTCCTTAATAGGACCAAGACGTTGGATTAAGTGTGAACACGCGTCTTCTGTGAACACCCCCGCATTATATGCGTGGGGGCTGAAGCCGACGACTGCAATCTTTTAGGATATACATATATATACGTAAACGGCCGCACAGGAGGCATCATATTACTTTCGGGCAAAAGTATAAATACAGCCTTGATAAATTTAATAAAAACATTGTTTTTACAATGGGAATACATGTCACTCAAACATAATATTCTTCGAGCACTGGGCCTCTATCAAACGAGCACCCTCAAGAACTTCAAAACAGTGCTCGCCAGCCACTCGGCCTATGGCTGAACCCTGCGCCGCAACAGTGGTAGCATCCATCTCCGCCCAGTATGCTTTGACACGGGCAAGGGCCATCCACGAGCCCTCTATGCACGCCGACCTCTTCATCGCATTGATGCGCGGCACCGCACCAAGGAACTGCTGCACCAAGCTAAAATAGCCGTTCGGCTTTGGCCTTTCCGGCCACAGCTGATCCACGACAGACGTCATGGCGAGTCCGGACAACCTATTGAGTTTGGCCCATTCGGCTAGCTGATCAGTCAATGGAAGCGGGCGCTCTGGAACATTAAACTGCGACCAGAACAGCTTGTCCACTTCACGATCTGTTTGATCTCGGAAGTATTCGGCCGCATCGACAGCGCTCGCCGCCAGGTCCATATATGCGTCTGCCGAACTCCACAGCCGATCCAGAGGGGCATACCATGGATCTCCGAACTTCCATCGCAGCATAAAGGGCTTCCCAGCCACAATATCCCCGGCTTCACGCAGTTCCTCCTTCTTCGCTCTCATGGCAGAGCGGGTGTCCTTGGTCGCCATTGTGGCCTTCTCAAGGGCCGTTGCCCTCGCTCGGTTTTCTTCTTCGAGGAACTGGCAACGGTCGGCAGTGTCTTTTAACTTTATAGCCATCTTGGCCAATTTATCTTTGCTCTCGCAATGTGCAGCCTTTTCGGCTCTTAACTCTTCGGCCGCCTTTAAAGCGGCCGCATTACTAATCCTTGTTTGTTCTTTGGCTCGGGCAAGCTCCACCCGAAGGGTCTCCACGGTGGCAGCTCCGTCTGCAGTCACAACATATTAAAGATACTAGCATCACGCTGCCCTTACTATGTGACATTCACCAGAAAACATTACTTACCCTGTGCCTCGTCAAGCCGCTTGTTAACAAGCTCGATGTCAGCATCTGTCGCATCCAGTTGCCGCTTTAGTTAGGCAAACTCATTAGTCCGGCTAGCCACCGAAGCTTCCACCACCTGCACATAAAGCGGTATGGTTATTACCTAGGACTACGATCCTTTGTTTGCCGCCGTCCTCGGCGACAACCAGAGTCTCAGGGGCTACTATCTACACAAGGCACACCTAAAAATGTGCGGTACTATCACAAATGTACATCATTTTACGTACCTCAAAGCCCGTCAGTAGACTCATAAAGGCATCATGCAACCCGCTTTCGGCGGATGAAATCCTTTCCATCACCGTACCCATCAACGTACGATGTTCTTCTGAGATGGTCACTCGCTTTAGCAGATCCCTCAGTGCGTCCAACCGCATACCAGACGGCGCCGGACTCTTTTGTTCACCCTCTTCAAGAGCCGGATACTAGGGACTTCGGGTGACCATAGGATTATCTTCTGGCCACAGCGGACTCGGGGAGGCCCTCCTTGACGACACTTGAAGGTCGCCCGCCTCTTGAGCGGGGGAGTCCGCGGGAGGCGTTTCGCTCTCCATCATCTCCAGAAGAAGATCCCCTGAAGACGAGCTCTGTTGAGAAGGGCTAAGATCCGAACTGCGAGACAAACGCTTCATCATTTTCCTCGGAACTAATATCTTTACTATTAAGTATTTTTTGATCACTTACGGCTCGTTAGAGGGCTGATCCCCACGCGGACTTCGTTCGGCAAAGGCGCCCTCCGAGGCAGGACCCTCTGGCGGAGACTTCTTCTCCCGTTTGGAAGCCTTGGTTTCCGGATCTTCAGAGGCAGTCCTCTTCCTTCCCCGGAGCGAGAGAAGGTCATATTCTTCCCCTTGGCTATCCTCCTTCATGGAGGCGCTCATTCCCTTGGTTGGAATTGGTAGCGATGGGGGCCCGCTTCCGCCCTCATTATTCCCCCCTCTATCTTCCTTTGACAGCCTATTTGGTAAACACTTGGGCAAGGGAATGGGAGTTTGCACAAGGGTGTTTATGAAGGGATTAGGCATGGGAAGTAGATTTTTACCCCCATTCCCTTGTTTGGCATATGATGGGAATTGGCGTGGGATAAAACTCTCCTCACGAATTAACAGGGTACCCCCTGGGAAGAAATCGGTGGGAATTGGCTTCCCCAACTCCCAGTCCCCTTCCCACTTAAACTCCCATTCCCTCTAATCAAACAGTGGATTTTTAATCTCCTTACCCCTCAACTCCCATTCCCCATCTCTAATTCCCCTGAACCAAACACGCTGTGAGGGCTCCGGGCAAGGTGCTAGCTCGAGCATCTTTTCCAGTACCGGATTGTCCAAACCCTCAGGAAGGGGGGCCGAACACCGAATCATCTTTGCCTTTGTTAACCAGTCCTGGTCAAAGAGCGATTTCTCAGAATGACGTCATGATAAATGAAAGACGGTGTGTTCGGCTAGAGGATTACTTACTTGGTCGGCGGTGCGGTTGCTGCTCAGGCCCACGTCCTTGGTAGTATCCGGACACTCTATTTGGGGTCCAAAGAATGATTTATACATCTCCGCGTGCGTCAGGCCGAGGAAATTGTGAATAGTGCACGATCCTTCTGGGTGGAGCTCCCACATGCGGAGGGGCCAACGTTTGCAAGGCTGGACTCGACGAAACAGCATGACTTGCACCACCGTAACCTGACTGAAATCTCCTTCGAAGAGATCTTGAATACGGCTCTGCAATATAGGCACGTCCTTGGCTGGACCCCAGCTCAGCCCTATGCTAATCCATGACATCAGTTGTGGTGGAGGGCCCGAGCGGAAAGCAGGGGCAGCCACCCACTTGGCACTTCTGGGAGCTATGATGTAAAACCACTCCCGTTGCCATAATCCGGACACCTCTAGAAAGGAACCCTTTGGCCATGGAGCTCCAGCGATCTTGCTTATTAATGCGCCTCCGCACGCTACATGCTGCCCCTCGACCATCTTCGGCTTCACGTCAAAGGTCTTGAGCCACAGGCCGAAGTGAGGGGTAATGCGGAGGAAGGCCTCACATACGACAATAAATGCCGAGATGTGGAGAAAGGAGTCCGGGGCTAGATCATGGAAATCTAGCCCGTAATAGAACATCAAACCCCTAACGAAGGGATCTAGAGCGAGGCCTAGACCTCGGAGGAAGTGGGAGATGACCACAACGTCCTCGTTGGGTTCGGGAGTAGGGACAACCTGCCCTCAGGCAGGCAGCCGATGCAAAAGCTCAGTGGTTAGGTATCTGGCCTCCCTCAACTTCTTCATATCCTCTTCCGTAATGGAGGAGGGCATCCATCGGCCTTGAAGGCTAGATCCGGACATGATTGAAGGTTCGAAGCACCTGTCCTGGGCTTTGGGTGTTAGAACTCGAGGCGGGGAAGGATTCGATTGAGCACGGGAGGGAAAAAAAGTAAAAGCCTTGTCCCTTCATAAAGAGGGTGAATATCAAGTGTCCTCCTAGTAGCCGTTTGCGACTTGCCTAAAATCTAGGAGTCCTAGGCACGATTGGGTTACCCACGACCGTATTGATGAGAATCCCGTAATTAGGGGAACACGATCTCTGCTTTGACAAGACGTGTCAAGAAACCGCCTCGCGTTATGTGTGGAGCTGGTTGAAGAAAACCGGTTCGAATAATCACCTAGCCATGGCCTGATGTCATGTTGCCAAAGCATGTCAGCATATTAACATTTGTGGAAATATTATTCTCTCTACGGTGGTATGTGGAATTTATTTTGCAGGGTCGGACACTATCCTGGTATTCAAACTCTTCTGTGATGTGTTCGGAGGAGGAACCCGCCTTGCAATGCCGAAGACAACACTGCGCGCCGGACTCATCGCCATTGAAGCCTGGTTCAGGGGCTACTGAGGGAGTCCTGGATTAGGGGGTCTCCGGACAGCCGGACTATATTCTTTGGTCGGACTGTTGGACTATGAAGATACAAGATTGAAGACTTCGTCCCGTGTCCGGATAGGACTCTACTTGGCGTGGAAGGCAAGCTAGGCAGTACGGATATGGATATCTCCTCCTTTGTAACCGACCTTGTGTAACCCTAGCCCCCTCCGGTGTCTATATAAACCAGAGGGTTTTAGTCCGTAGGACAACATACAATCATACCATAGGCTAGCTTCTAGGGTTTAGCCTCTCTGATCTCGTGGTAGATCAACTCTTGTAATACCCATATCATCAAGAATAAATCAAGCAGGACGTAGGGTTTTACCTCCATCAAGAGGGCCCGAACCTAGGTAAAACATCGTGTCCCCTGCCTCCTGTTACCATCTGCCTAGACGCATAGTTCGGGACCCCCTACCCGAGATCCGCCGGTTTTGACACCGACAACTAGCAAAAGACTGGGAAGCGACCAGCTAGAGAGCGACAATAGTCATGAACATGCATTAAAATTAATCAACACCGAATGCAAGCATGAGTAGGATATAATCCACCATGAACATAAATATCGTGAAGGCTATGTTGATTTTGTTTCAACTACATGCGTGAACATGTGCCAAGTCACTTAAATCATTCAGAGGAGGATACCACCCTATCATACCACATCATAACCATTTTAATAGCATGTTGGCACGCAAGGTAAACCATTATAACTCATAGCTAATCAAGCATGGCACAAGAAACTATGATATCTAATTGTCATTGCAAACATGTTTATTCATAATAGGCTGAATCAGGAACGATGAACTAATCATATTTACAAAAACAAAAGAGGTCGAGTTCATACCAGCTTTTCTCATCTCAGCCAGTCCATCATATATCGTCATAATTGCCTTTCACTTGCGTGACCGAACGATGTGAATAATAATAATAGTGCACGTGCATTGGACTAAGCTGGAATCTGCAAGCATTCAATAAACAGGAGAAGACAAGGCAACGCGGGCTCTTTTGTCAGATCAACAATAATGCATATAAGAGCCACTTCAACAATTTAATTATGGTCTTCTCCTATCGACCCCCAAAGAAAAGAAGAGAAATAAAACTATTTACACGGGAAAGCTCCCAACAAGCAAAAGAAGAACATGAAATCTTTTTGGGTTTTTCTTTTTAATTACTACTACAAGCATGGAAAGTAAACTAACTAAAAGCTACAACTATTTTTTTTTGATTTTTCTTAAAGTTTATTAAACACACAAGAAGAAAGCATAAAAAGGAAAATAAGCTAGCATGGATGATACAATGAAAAAGTATGAGCACCAACATCTAGCAATGACTGTGTGAACATAAATGTAATGTCGGTGGGAAATACGTACTCCCCCAACCTTAGGCTTTTGTTCTAAGTTGGTCTATGGCCACGGCTGGCCTCGCAGATATCCATAATAGTAGTTGGCGTCGTACTGCGAGGAAGAAGAGGAAGACTCAGCTTGCCACTGGCTGACAATCATCTCCGGATCCCACCGATAATTAGACTATCGTGAAGGATCAATTTGTGGTTCCGGCTCTGGCTCCTCAGCTGGTGCAGGGTTCCGGTAGGCGTGAATAGCCTTCAACGGAACAAGGTACATGCCTACAAACAAATCAAACAAAGAAGGAGCAGGCAGGGTAATAGTCTCAGGATGATGTTTGTTAAAGAACAATTGATATTTAAGTTCTCCTTCCCTATTCTTAACAATAAAATCATGTGCCACCATACTTTTATAATCTAAATAAACACGAGGCAACACTTTTTCTTCCTTCTCAGAATGCCTAATAGGTATGTTAAAGTGTGTAGCTAGGCGTGAGGCATAGATGCCTCCAAAGATGGGGCCCTTGGTACGGTTCAGGCTTAACCGTTTAGCAATAATGCCGCCCATACTAAAAGTGTTATAACCGTATAAACCTTGGAGCAAAATAGTAATATCAGGGATACTAAGGTTTCCACAGTTTCCGCGACCAATTAAGCAACGACTAGCAAATGATGCAAAGTAACATAAAACAAGAAAATGTATGCTAGTGATTCGTGCATCGGAAACCTTCCTTGTTTCCCCTACAGTGATAGTATCAATAAAACCCTCCACATCATCACGATGTGGTTCTTCTATCTTGCCCTCAAAAGGGACTAGACAAATCCGACAAAAATCATAAAGTGACATCTCCTTATGCTCATCATATAAATGAAACTCCACCGTTGGTGGTGAGTTCCTAGAATGAAAATGAAAGTTTTGCACAGAGGTATTTGTGAGTAAGAGATACTGATCGCATTGGTCGTGGAGGAAAGCGGTGAGGCCTGCATTATGAGCCAATTCATGAAAATCTTCATAAATCCCGGCGGCTCTCAAGAAATCCTCGGAAGGCCATTCACACGCCCGAACCTCCATGGTGCGAGGCAGATTATACTTAGGCTTGGGTGCCTTTTCCTTCGAGCTTTGGCTCGATGAGCCCCTCAAAAGTCTCCTCATCATTTTCTGAAAAATTCTGAAATTTTTTAGTAACTTCAAAATAAAAGTAAACCAAACTCAATAATATTGATAGCAACTACTCCTACAAGTGCCTAGGGCCTATATCATGCATCAAAACTACTTGGAACCATATAAATTTGACATGCAAGCTCAAGAACAGGGTCACCTAAGCAACACAAATTTGCAATGAATAAAGCACTAGAACAAAAACTAATTGGACCAATGGAGGAGTCACATACCAAGGAACAATCTCCCCAAGCAGTTTTGTGAGAGGTGCTTTGAGCAAGGAGATCGAAAATGGCAGCAAAACGATCTTGGACTCGGGTTTGAGCTAGTTATTCGTGTTTGTGGGAGGAAGATGAAGTGTGTGGGTGCAGGAATAAGTGGAGGAGGGCCACCATGGGCCCATGAGGCAGGGGGCGCGCCCTAGAGGGGTGGGCGCGCCCTCCACCCTCGTGGGCAGGTGGTTGACCCCCCTGGTGTGTTCTCAGTTCCATAAATCCTCAAATATTATAGAAAATATCATATTTAAATTTCAGGGCATTTGGAGAACTTTTATTTTCAGGGTATTTTTATATTGCACGGATAATGAGATAACAAACAGAAAAATATTTGTTTTTATTTTATTTAATATAAATAATAGAAAGTAAAATTGGGGTACAGAAGGTTGTGCCTTCTAGTTTCATCCATCTCATGATCATCAAAAGGAATCCACTAACAAGGTTGATCAAGTCTTGTTAACGAACTCATTCCGAATAACATGGAACCAGAGAAATTTAGAATTACACTATGTTACCTCAACGGGGATATGCACATCCCCAATAATAAGAATATCATATATCTTCTTGACAGTAGGAAGAGGAAATTCAAAACCTCCAAATATAATCGATGAAATTTTTCCAATAGAGTTGATACTATGAACTTGAGGTTGTTTCCTCGGAAAGTGTACCGTATGCTCATTACCATTAACATGAAAAGTGACATTGCCTTTAGTGCAATCAATAACAGCCCCTGCAGTATTCAAAAAGGGTCTTCCAAGAATAACAGACATACTATCATCCTCGGGAATATCAAGAATAACAAAGTCCGTTAAAATAGTAAAGTTTGCAACTACAACAGACACATCCTCACAAATACCGACAGGTATAGCAGTTGATTTATCGGCCATTTGCAAAGATATTTCAGTAGGTGTCAACTTATTCAAATCAAGTCTACAATATAAAGAGAGAGGCATACCACTAACACCGGCTCCAAGATCACATAAAGCAGTTTTAACATAGATTCTTTTAATAGAGCATGGTATAGTGGGTACTCCTGGATCTCCAAGTTTCTTTGGTATTCCACCATTAAAAGTATAATTAGCAAGCATGGTGGAAATTTTAGCTTCCGGTATCTTTCTTTTATTTGTAATAATATCTTTCATGTACTTAGCATAAGGATTGGTTTTGAGTATATCGGTTAATCTCATACGCAGAAAGATAGGTTTAATCATTTCAGCAAAACGCTCAAAATCCTGATCATCCTTTTTCTTGGATGGTTTGGGAGGAAAAGGCATGGGTTTCTGAACCCATGGTTCTTTTTCTTTACCATGTTTCCTAGCAACAAAGTCTTTTTTATCATAACGTTGATTCTTTGATTGTGGGTTATCAAGATCAACAGCAGGTTCAATTTCTATATCATTATCATTACTAGGTTGAGCATCATCTTGAACATTATCATTAGTTTTAGGTTCATTACTAGATTGAGTTTCAGCATCAGAAATAGAAATATCATTTGGATTCTCAGGTGTTTCAACAATAGGATCACTAGAAGCATGCAAAGTCTTATCATTTTTATTTTTCTTCTTTTTAGACGAACTAGGTGCATCTATATTATTTCTCTGAGAATCTTGCTCAATTCTCTTAGGATGGCCTTCAGGATACAAAGGTTCCTGAGTCATTCTACCAGTTCTAGTAGCCACTCTAACAGCATTATCATTATCTTTACTATTCAATTCATTGAGCAAATCATCTTCAGCTTTAAGTACTTGTTCTACTTGAGTGGTAACCATAGAAGCATGTTTACTAATAAGTTTAAGTTCAGCTTTACATTAGCCATATAATCACCCAAGTGTTCAAGCATATTTGAATTGTGTTTCAATTGTCTACCAAAGTAAGAATTAAAGTCTTCTTGCTTAGCCATATGTGACGCCCGGATAATTAGGCTACAGTAATCCCACGTTAACGATGCCACGTCACTTTGATTACTGTTAGAAATCTCGCGTTAGTTCGAAACCGATTCAAATTCAAAATCAAAATCAAGCAAACAATAAAAGTTTTTCAAATATTAGAACTAAAATGTTCAATAAATAGTAGATAAATCAGAGGCTATGATAAAATTGTAAGCAACATTATTGAAATTTGATAAGTGACTTAAACAACCTCAAACAGTGGCTGAAAACAATATTTACTAACCTTTTTATTAATAAAAAAATAAATATGAAATGATAGTTACACCAAACTAGTTTTTGGTGGTAGGATATATTGTGTTGTGAATTTTGGGCCAACTCTCATGTTTTACAAAACTCATTTAGTGCCCAAACAATTAGCCAAAACAGAAAAGGAAATAAATAAAAGAAAGAAAATACATAAAAAAAGAAAGAGAAAACCCCCTGCCCCCTGGGCTTCGGCCCAGCAAGACAAGGCCCAACCGGCCAGCCCACCTCACTCTCCTTATCCACTCCCCTCACCCCCTGCAACCCTAGCCGCCACCCACTCGTCCCCCCCACGTCGTTCCCACCCCCTCCCGATCCAGATTGGATCGGGGACGAAACCCCCACGCCCCCCTCATCTCCTCCCTCTCACCCGATCCAGACCGGATTGGGCCGACCCCATCGCCGCCACCCGAAGACGCCACCCCGTCGCCGCCCCGGCGCACGTCCCCATCGCCAACCCCCGCCGCCTCGCCGGACCGCCTCGCCTCCTCCCCGATGTGCTCCACCGACCCCGACGCCACCCCGAACCGCCGGCGCCGAGCGCCATCCACCCGGAGCTCCCCCCGTCGACGCCTGTAGTCTTCGTCCTCCTCCGCGACCCCCCCACTGCCACTCCCCTACACTACTCGGTGAGGGTCATGCCCTCTTCTCTCTCCCCTGTCGCGCGCACTCTACGGCGTCGTCGCCCCCCTGCAGCTCTCGACCACGCCCCGCGTCTTCCCGTAGACGCCATCGCGCCCTGAAGGTGGGGTGGCCACACCCATCGTGCGCGCCCGGCCCGCGCCTGCCGCCTACTGATCTCACCAGCCCCACCCCTCTCGTGCTCACCCCCGCGTGCTCGTCGGTGCCCTGCTCCTCTGCTCACGCGCCACCACGCTCGCCAGCTTCCGCGCACGCCGCACTGCCGCGCCTCGCCGTGTCCTCCCTGTAGCCGCTGCTGCTCGCCTTAGCCTCGCCCCTCCGCCCCTGACCACTGCTCCATCGCGCGACCCCGCCACCACCTCCACCGTTGTAGCTTGCGCGCGCCGCCGCATGCCTCACCTCCGACGCCTCACCTGGCCGGCGTCTTGCCGCCGTCCCCCAGCCGCCCCGTTGGCCACGCCCGGGCCAGCGCCCGCACACTCACGGGGCTCCGCCCGGAACGCCCCAACGCCCGTGCGCCCATTATGCCCCCCTAGGGCCAATGACACATGGGGCCCAGCCCCAGCCCCAGAACGTTTTGTTAAAAAAAAGAATTAAAAATAATATGTAAAATAAATAAAATAAATAAATAGATAATAATAATTTAATTAATTAATTAATTAAGGAATTAATTAAGTTAATTAATCATAATTAGATTAACCTAACACTAATTAGTTTAATTAAACAGTAGTTAGTTTAGTTAAACACTTATTAGGCTAAACAGTCAATGACCAGTGGGTCCCACACGTCAGTTGACCAGTCAACACCTCTGTTGACTGCTGACGTCATGCTGACGTCATGATGACGTCAGCAAGCACTGTTCTGGATAATGTTGTATTAAAATAATTAAATAAATCCTGAAAATGATTTAAATCTTTTAAAATTAATAGAAAATAAACCGTAGCTCAGATGGAAATACTTTGTACATGAAAGTTGCTCAGAACGACGAGACGATTACGGATACGCAACCCGTTCGTCCGCCACACCCCCAACCTATCGAACACGTAACTTTCCCCCTCCGGCTCCTCTGCCCGAAAACGCGAAACACCGGGGATACTTTCCCGGATGTTATCCCCCTTCACCGGTATCACCTACTACCGCGTTAGGGCACCTCTAACGCCGTTACTTGTCATGTCATGCATCACGTATGCATATCTGTTTGCTTAAATATTTATTGTTTCTCCCCCTCTTCTCTCGCTAGACACCGAGACCGACGCCGCTGCTACCCAGTACGACTACGGAGTTGACGACCCCTCTCTCTTGCCAGAGCAACCAGGCAAGCCCCCCCTTTGATCACCAGATATCGCCTACTCTTCTCTATACTGCTTGCATTAGAGTAGTGTAGCATGTTACTGCTTCCCGTTAATCCTATACTGATGCATAGCCTGTCCTTGCTACTACTGTTGTTACCTTTACCTGCAATCCTAATGCTTACTATACTATCGGGCTGTGATCACTCGGGAGTTGATCACGGGTATATACTATATACTTTATACATGATACATGTGGTGACTAAAGACGGGTCGGCTTGAGGAGCACCCGCGAGTGGAGTTTTGAGGCGAAGCGGCAGGGCAGGTTCCGACCACCTAGGAGAGAGGTGGGCCTGGCCCTGGTCGGCGTTCGCGGATACTTAACACGCTTAACGAGATCTGGGTATTTGATCTGAGTTTGGCCATTTGGTCTATACGCACTAACCATCTACGCGGGAGTAGTTATGGGTATCCCGGCGTCGTGGTATCAGCCGAAGCCTTCGTGACGTCAGCGACTGAGTGGCGCGCGCCGGATTGGACTGGAAGGCCACTAGGCTAGGTCTGCTTTCGGCCGCGTTCGCAACGTGCAGGTGTGCTAAGGGCGATGGGCCCAGACCCCTGGGCGCTTAGGTTTAGACCGGCGTGCTGACCTCTCTGTTGGTCTAGGTGGGGCTGCGACGTGTTGATCTTCCGAGGCCGGGCATGACCCAGGAAAGTGTGTCTGGCCAAATGGGATCAAGCGTGTTGGGTTATGTGGTGCACCCCTGCAGGGAAGTTAATCTATTCGAATAGCCGTGATCTTCGGTAACAGGACGACTTGGAGTTGTACCTTGACCTTATGACAACTAGAACCGGATACTTAATAAAACACACCCTTCCAAGTGCCAGATAACACCGGTGCTCGCTCTCTCACAGGGCGGCGAGTGGAGGATCATCGGTTAGGTTTATGCTATGCGATGATACTTGGAGGACTTCAGTCTACTCTCTTCTACATGCTGCAAGACGGAGGCTGCCAGAAGCGTAGTCATCGAAAGGACTAGCTATCCCCCTCTTATTCCGGCATTCTGCAGTTCAGTCCACCTATGATAGCCTTATTCCAGTTGATGCCAATGCATACATATGTAGTATAGCTCCTTGCTTGCGAGTACTTTGGATGAGTACTCACGGTTGCATTTCTCCCTCTTTTCCCCCCTTCCCTTCTACCTGGTTGTCGCAACCAGATGTTGGAGCCCAGGAGCCAGACGCCACCTTCGACGACGACTCCTACTACACCGGAGGTGCCTACTACTACGTGATGCCCGCTGACGACGACCAGGAGTAGTTAGGAGGATCCCAGGCAGGAGGCCTGCGCCTCTTTCGATCTGTATCCCAGTTTGTGCTAGCCATCTTATGGCAACTTGTTTAACTTATGTCTGTACTCAGATATTGTTGCTTCCGCTGACTCGTCTATGATCGAGCTCTTGTATTCGAGCCTTCGAGGCCCCTGGCTTGTAATATGATGCTTGTATGACGTATTTTATTTTTTAGAGTTGTGTTGTGATATCTTCCCGTGAGTCCCTGATCTTGATCGTACACGTTTGCGTGTATGATTAGTGTACGATTAAATCGGGGGCGTCACAAGTTGGTATCAGAGCCAACTGCCTGTAGGAATCCCCTTTCCAACTCCTTGGCCGAAGTTGAGTCTAGTCGATGAAAACTGTTTTTCTAACATGGCTGTGCGGCCCATGGGCCCACGTCGCCATCTGGGTGGTATTAGGATCTTTTACTCCTCGAACCTTACTCTGGGACTCTGATCTCTCTTCTATTCGGGTTTAATAAATTTACTAAAAATCTAACTTAGGTTCTCGAAAATACTTTCTCCCGGAGAACCCCCTTCAGTCCAGACGATCGTCGGCTGCACTAGAGGATTTCGAAGATACTCTTCGATATTCTGTTGAAACCTTATGCCGTTGCTTTTGCAAGTCCCTACCACCGAAATATCCCTATGGATAAGTATTTAGACCTGACGTGCTTACTTTTATTCCCAGTCGATCTTGTTATTATAAGATACCCCAAGAATACTTTGTGCCTACTGCCTTGCAGTTCTTTGCCACATGCATACCACTACGGATAATTACTCGCATTTATCGAGTATCCGCTCATCCCCAGATATTCATGCAGTTCACAAAATTCTTCGAAATACCATTCAGTCTTCTGAAAATCCTGAGCAACCTATTGCTCCTGAAATTCTTGCTTGCTTGCATTATGGTTAATCCCATAAGTATAGTAATCTTATTGGCTACCTTTGTCAATATCATTTTGAGTCCATTGACTCAATATGTTGCGAATTCTCGCAATCCTCACTCAGATTGTAGAATTCATCCTTCCAGCTCAGATGTCATTTAAAACGTGAGCTGGTCCTCGGCCAATCAGATTGCCATCGATTGTACCCCTAAGTCTATTCAACTTGTCCGTCCTTGATTAGAGCGTTTGCTCCTGATCCCTTGATTTGAAAATCATAATTCCTTTGTTATTTAAACGTTGAATTATTCAGATGTTCTGTAAAACGATGCATTTGCATTCTTTCTTCCTCTGATTGGGTATCGATACTCACATGAGCTCCATTGTGGGTCACCATATCCACTGTTGGATTATTATCCGACAATGCCCTTCATAATTAATCACCTTGTGAGTTCTTTCTCCGATACATAATGCCTTTGGTAATTTGTATCCTCTCCTTTTGCCAACCATGCTCTGCTTTCGAGCTGGTAATATTTACACATGAAACCATATCTTAGCATATCTACGCACACAACCAGGATTAAGAGAATTAAACCATATCTTAGCATCACCCTTTAATGAGAATGGAAATATTTTAAGGATATAAAAGTAATGAGTTCTCTCATCTTTAGTGAACAGAGTGGCTATATCATTCAACTTAGTAAGATGTGCCACAACAGTTTAAGATTCATAACCATGAAAAGGATCAGATTCAACCAAAGTAATTATATCAGGATCAACAGAGAATTCATAATCCTTATCAGTAACAAAGATAGGTGAGGTAGCAAAAGCAGGGTCAGGTTTCATTCTAGCATTTAAAGATTGCTTACTCCATTTAGCTAATAATCTTTTGAGTTCAGTTCTATTTTGGCATGCTAAAATAGCTAAGGAAGCTTCTTGATCAAAGACATAACCCTTAGGAATAACAAGTGATTCTTCATCATCACTTTCATCAGTATCATCAGATTCAATATTTTCAATCTCTCTAGCCCTAGCAAGTTGTTCATCAAGAAAATCACTAAGTGGCATAGTAGTATCAGGCATAGAGGTAGTTTCATCATAAGTATCATGCATAGCAGAAGTGGCATCATCAATAACATGCGACATATCAGAACGAATAGCAGAAGCAGGTGTAGGTGTCGCAAGCTTACTTAAAACAGAAGGTGAATCAAGTGCATAGCTAGATGGTAGTTCCTTACCTCCCCTCGTAGTTGAGGGATAGATCTTGGTTTTTGGGTCTCTCAAGTTCTTCATAATGATAAGAAGATATATATCCCAAGTGACTCAAAGAATAGAGCTATGCTCCCCGGCAACGGCGCCAGAAAATAGTCTTGATAACCCGCAAGTATAGGGGATCGCAATAGTTTTCGAGGGTAAAGTATTCAACCCAAATTTATTGATTCGACACAACGGGAGCCAAAGAATATTCTCAAGTATTAGCAGCTGAGTTGTCAATTCAACCACACCTGGAAACTTAATATCTGCAGCAAAGTATTTAGTAGAAAAGTAATATTATAGTGGTGGTAACGGTAACAAAAGGTAATGGTAGTAAAAGTAATGTTTTTGGTATTTTGTAGTGATGATAGCAATAGCAAAAGGAAAGTAAATAAGTGAAGAACGATATATGGAAAGCTCGTAGGGAATGGATCAGTGATGGAAAATTATGCCGGATGCGGTTCATCATGTAACAGTCATAACATAGGGTGACACAAAACTAGCTCCAGTTCATTGATATAATGTAGGCATGTATTCCGAATATAGTCATACATGCTTATGGAAAAGAACTTGCAGGACATCTTTTGTCCTACCCTCCCGTGGCAGCGGGGTCCTTACGGAAACTAAGGGATATTAAGGCCTCCTTTTAATAGAGAATCGGAACAAAGCATTAACACATAGTGAATACATGAACTCCTCAAACTACGATCATCACCGATAAGTATCCCGATTATTGTCACTTCGGGGTTAACGAATCATAACACATAATAGGTGACTATAGACTTTCAAGATAGGATCAAGAAAAGTCATATATTGATAAAAACATAATAGGTTCAGATCTGAAATCATGGCACTCGGGCCCTAGTGACAAGCATTAAGCATAGCAAAGTCATAGAAACATCAACCTCAGAACATAGTGGACACTAGGGATCAAACCCTAACAAAACTAACTCAATTACATGATAGATCCCATCCAACCCATCACCGTCCAGCAAGCCTACGATGGAATTACTCACGCACGGCGGTGAGCGTCATGAAATTGGTGATGGAGGATGGTCGATGATGACGATGGCAACGGATTCCCCTCTCCGGAGCCCCGAACGGACTCTAGATTAGCCCTCTCGAGAGGTTTTAGGGCTTGGCGGCGGCTCCGTATCATAAAACGTGATGATTTCTTCTCCCTGATTTTTTCCTCCCCAAAACTCAATATATGGAGGTGGAGTTGGAGTCGGAGATGCTACAGGGGGCCCACGAGGTAGGGGGGCGCGCTCTAGGGGGGCAAGCGCGCCCCCACCCTCGTGGCAAGGTGGTGGGCCCCCTGGCCTTCATCTTTTGCAGGTATTTTTCTTATTTTCTGAAAAGTGGCTCCGTGAAGTTTCAGGTCATTCCGAGAACGTTTGCTCCTGCACATAAATAACACCATGGTAATTCTGCTGAAAACAGTGCCAGTCCGGGTTAGTTCCATTCAAATCATGCAAGTTAGAGTCCAAAACAAGGGCAAAAGTGTTTGGAAAAGTAGATACGTTGGAGACGTATCATAGCCTTTGAAGTTACCTTCAATATTGTCAACCGCCCGACGATAAGACGCCATGAGAGGGTCTTTGATATGCCAAGTGCCTGAAACTTGCTGGGCCACCAAATCTGAGTCGCCAAAGCACCTGACCCGTCTTAAGTTCATCTCCTTAGCCATCCGAAGGCCATGTAGCAAAGCCTCATGTTCGTCCGCATTATTAGTACAAGGAAAGATCAACCTTAAAACATAACAAAATTTGTCACCTCGCGGGGAAGTCAAAATAACTCCAGCCCCCGAGCCTTCTAATTGCCTGGACCCATCGAAGTGAATAGTCCAATATGTATTATTAGGCTTTTCCTCAGGCGTCTGCAACTCTGTCCAGTCATTGATGAAATCCACAAGAGCCTGAGATTTAATAGCTGTTCTTGGCACATACTTTAAACCATGGGGACCAAGCTCAATAGCCCATTTAGCCACTCGGCGTGTAGCTTCTATGTACTGAATAATCTCCCCTGAAGGGGTAGAACTGACAACAATAATAGGATGGCCAAGAAAATAGTGCTTGAGCTTATGACTAGCCATGAATACTCCATATACCAACTTTTGCCAATGTGGATAATGCTGCTTATACTCAATTAATACCTCGCTGACATAATAAGCTGGCCTCTGGACTGGGAACTCCTTACCTGTTTCCTTGCATTCCACCACAATCGCTACACTGGCATCCCTGCTGTTGGCAGCCACATATAAAAGCAAAGGCTCTTTCTCAATGGGAGCTACTAGGACAGGCGGCTCAGCTAACTGCTTTTTGAGCGCCTGAAATGCCTCATTAGCAGCATCACTCTAGACAAAGTGATCTGTTTTCTTTATCATTTGGTATAGAGGAATTGCATTCTCTCCCAGGCGGCTTATGAACCGGCTTAAAGATGCAATACGAACCTTCAAGCGTTGAACGTCACTGACACACGCCGGCTTAGCCAATTTGGTGATAGCCTTAATTTTCTCCGGGTTAGCTTCAATGCCTCTCTCTGAGACTAGGAAACCCAAGAGCTTGCCTGTAGGCACACCAAAAACACACTTGGCCGGGTTAAGCATAATTTTATAGACCCGGAGATTATCAAAGGTCTCTTTTAAATCATCCAACAGGGTCTCCTTCTTCCTGGACTTGACAACAATATCATCCACATAAGCATGCACATTGCACCCAATCTTGTTATGGAAACAATTCTGGACACAACATTGATAAGTCGTCTGGGCACTCTTGAGCCCAAAAGGCATAGATACGTAGCAGAAAGCCCTGTAATAAAAGCCGTCTTCTCTTGGTATTTAACTGCCATCTTAATCTGATGATAACCAGAATAAGCATACAGGAAGCACAAATGTTCACAAGCCGTCGTGGCATCTATGATCTGGTCAATATGGGGAAGAGCAAAAGGATCAGCCGGACAAGCCTTATTGAGGTCCGTATAATCCACACACATACACCAAGTGCCATTCTTCTTACGTACTAGCACCGGGTTAGCCAACCACTCAGGGTGAAAAACTTCAAAGATGAAGCCGGCCGCCAAGAGCCGGGCCACCTCTTCTCCAATAGCCTTAGGTCGCTCTTCATTAAATCGGCGAAGGAACTGTTTGACCAGCTTAAACTTAGGATCAATATTTAGGGTGTGCTCAACGAGTTCTCTTGGTACACCTGGCATGTCTGAAGTCTTCCATGCAAAGATGTCCAGATTCTCATGGATGAACTCGATGAGCATGCCTTCCTATTTCGGATCCATGTTAGCACTGATGGTGAACTGCTGAGATGAGTCGCCAGGGACGAAGTCAATCTGCTTGGTGTCATCAGCCGACTTAAACTTCAATAACTGGTCTTGTTCAGTGGTCGGCTTTTTCAAAGGGGTCAACATTATCTTTATAGAACTTAAGCTCCTCCGTGGCACAAGCCGACTCAGCATATGCAGCATCTCCTTCCTCACATTCCAACACAATTCTTCTATCTCCATGGACTATAATTGTGCCCTTACGGCCTGGCATTTTAAGATGGAGATAAACATAATAAGGCCACTCCATAAACTTGGCGTCAACCGGCCGCCCGAACAAGGCATGATAAGGGCTCTTGATTTTGACCACTTCAAACCACATTGTCTCTGCTCTGTAATCATAGTCATCACCAAACGCCACCTCCAGGGCAATCTTCCCTATGGGGTAAGCCGGCTTACCGGGGACCACACCATGAAAAATTGTAGAGGACGGTTTAAGCTCTTTATCCGTTAGATTCATTCTATGGAAAGTATCATAATAAAGGATATTGATGCTACTGCCACCGTCCATGATCACTTTAGTGAACTTGTAACCCCCAACCTGAGGGGTACCACCAATGGTAGTTGACCCGGATTCTCAACCCGGGGCGGGTGATCCTCTCTACTCCATGTGATCGGATGTTCTGACCACCGTAGATATTGAGGCGTCACCGACTCAATCGCACTGACCGCACGCTTATGGATCTTTTGATCTCGCTTGCAGAGGCTCGTGGTGAAAACATGGTACTGAGCACTGTTAAGCTTCTTTGGATTGCTCTGGTATCCCGACTGGTGTTGCTGGTTGCCCTGACAAGACTGTTCGTTATAACCACCTTGGTTGCCTTGTCCTTGATACCCAGAATTTGAGCAACCACCGCCAAAACCATGCCCCTATGGTCCGGAACCTGACCCGCCGGGCGGGCCATTATTATCACCATGATTCTGATTGAAGCCAGAATTCTTGTACTCTTTCATGATGAAACAATCTTTCCAAGCATGAGTTGATGGCTGACCGGGCAGACTATGCTTCGGGCAATGATCATTAAGCATGGCCTCCAAGTTAAACTTTGGTCCCCCAAACTACGGCTTACCCTTACGACGTTGATCCTTATGCTGGGCACTGGTGTTAGCCACAAAATCTGACCCGCCATCAGTCTGTTTATGCTTACTGCAGTTACCCTGATAATGACCATTATGCCCTGTCACATTCGGTTGCTGACCCTTACCATTGCCACTCTTCTTCCCCTTATTGGATTTTTCCTCATCAGATCCAGGGTCCTTAGTGTTGTCTAAGTCAGCATACGTGATGAGAGCCGCCATGAGCTCTCCCATGTCATTGAAGTGACCCTTAAGCCGCCCCAGCTTCTGCTTGAGAGGCGTGAAGTGACAATTCTTCTCCAAAATTAGAACAACAGAGCCGGCCGTGATGCTATCCAATGAGTGGATAATAGCTGAAACCCAGCGAACCCAATGATGGGCCGACTCATCCTCTTGCTGCACACAAGCGTCCAGATCGATAATCGACAGAGGCTACTTACATGTGTCTTTAAAATTCTAAATGAAGTGCGCCTTCAACTCAGCCCATGAATTGATGGAATTGACAGGTAGCCCTTTCAACTAGGTTCAAGCTGGTCCATCCAGCATCATGGTGAAGTACTTGGCACATATAGTATCGTTAAAATCTAACATCTCCATGGCCAGCTCATAGCTCTAACATCTAACATCTCCATGGCCAGACCGGTGGGTTATCTATCTTGCCAAAGTTTCATCCTCTGGTAACTCCCCCTGAGTCATATAAGCCAAGTAGGGAACTGTCCAATCAGGAATAGTATGGAGATCCGCCACCAACTGTGCCTCCGGGTCAGGAATAGGAAGACCCTCTTCTGATGGCAACTTGACTGAAGGATTATGCAATACATCAAGAAAAACATTAGGGGGCACTGGCTTACATTGAGAGCCAGGACGACTCAAAGCATTAGCCGACTCATTCTTCCTTTGATCAAGATGCTCCACCTGATAGACTTTGAAGTGACTCGCAATATTGTGAACCGCCGGACGATAAGCCGCCATGAGCGGGTCATTGGAATCCCAAGTGCCTGAAACTTGTTGAGCCACCAAATCTGAGACACCAAAGCACATGACTCGGCATAAGTTCATCTCCTTAGCCATCTGAAGTCCATGTAGCAGAGTCTCATATCCGTCCGCATTGTTAGTACAAGGAAACATCAACCTTAAAACATAACAAAATTTGTCACCTTGCGGGGAAGTAAAAATAACTCCAGCCCCCAAGCCTTCTAATTGCCGGGAACCATCAAAGTTAATAGTCCAATATATATCATCAGGCTTTTCCCCAGGCATCTGCAACTCGTCCAGTCATTGATGAAATCCACAAGAGCCAGAGATTTAATAGTTGTTCTTGGCACATACTTTAAACCATCGGGACCAAGCTCAATAGCCCGTTTAGCCACTC
Organism: Triticum urartu; assembly: GCF_003073215.2. Lineage (NCBI taxonomy): Eukaryota > Viridiplantae > Streptophyta > Magnoliopsida > Poales > Poaceae > Triticum > Triticum urartu. The sequence goes on from NC_053023.1 coordinate 260,194,582, forward strand.
GGCCTGTAGCTTTTTTCTGAATAATCTCCCCTAAAGGGGCAGAACTAACAACAAAAATAGGATGGCCAAGAAAATAGTGCTTCAGCTTATGACTAGCCATGATTACCCCATATACTAGCTTTTGCCAATGTGGATAATGCTGCTTAGACTTAATTAATACCTCGCTAAAATAATAAGCTAGCCTCTAGACTAGGTACACCTTACCTGTGTAGAGACCCCCTCATAATTTTCCTACATTGGTCGTTTGATTCATAGGATGGAATGCTATAGGAATTTTTCCTATGAAATCATGTGTTCATTGGCAATCTAGCATCCACTCCAACTTTTGTTTCACTTCCTTTTTTCTTCTCGCATCAACACTGTGCTAATGCTATGGGATTCAAGTGGACATGCCACTCAAATCCTTTATTTTTCCTATTCCTGTGTTTTAAGAATCCTGCGAATGAAAGAAAAGAAACGGAGGGAGTACTTGCTCTAAATGATGTGTCATTGCAAGAGCCGCCTATATTATTAACAATGCTCTTAAAAGTTGGCACAACTTTGGCTATAGTACTGTACTAAAGGTGAGCAGGTGACCTTGCGCTTGGCTCTTCGCCTCTTCCAGAAGTCAAAGAATGATGATGGTACCACAGTATATACTTCTGACAATCTGACACCGAGTGAACTGCTGCACGTCCACCGCTTGTATAAAGCCCACTATTGTAAGTAAAAGCTTCTCGTATTTTCTGCGAGTTGATGGGACACATCAAAGTTATTTAGTACTCTATCCAAAAAGGGCCGACCATGTCCATGGCTACCATCCCATGCTTCGTCATTTACAATGCGTTTGGTTGAAGGTGTGGTATGAATGGGTTGGGACCGCCCAATTTTTTGGATGGGACCATTCATTTCATATGTTTGGCTGAATATAAGAGATGAGCTAGTTACTTAGGATGGGACCACCTGTCATGTTCACATGGTCATGCATGCAAAGGGTGGCCAGTTGATTCGACTGATTTCATTGGGTGGAATGGTTCAGCATCTTCGAGACATATTCTCTTTTTTTACTCAAACCGTTCAAGTGCTTTATAACCAAACATGTATATTTTTTGGACAATCCTAACCCTTCCATTGCCATCCTTGCAACCAAACGCACCGTGAGTACGTGCAGGATTCACGTGCCATCGAGGAGAAAAATATTGTGTAGTACGTGCCATCAAAGTGCACGACTCACTTACACACTTCCTATCTCCATTTTCTTGCATGACACATGTACCTTCATGCTAGATGCCCCGCATGTTGGCAAAAGGATGAACAAACCTCACGTCCAAAAAGGGAGTGGAAGAACATAGATTCCCGACGACCGAGAAGGAAGAAGGAACCTCGCGGTGGAGCGTCTGCACTCATAATATTTTATAGTATTCAGCGATATAAAATCAACCAAATCTCTCCACATTTAATAGAAAGAGTCTGAAACACATCATACATGGCCCACCTCACGCATTCACCATATTCCTCGGCCTCAGTGCGACACCTAGTTATAGTATATCTAGCAGCCTGTATCGCTTCTCGCTCCTCGTCCTTATAGCCTGCTGACTGTACCTTATTATACTTGCTCTTTGACCGAAGGGCCTCCCTAAGCAAGCATTAATTTCCTGGGCATGCTTCTTTCTACTCAATATTGTTTGCACTTTGAGCGTGTTGGCAACTCCATTGCTAGCTTGCTGGCTCATCTTTCAATGGACGCTGACACATTGCAGCACTCCTGCAAGGCCTAGAGGTTAATTTGAGAACAAGTACACACAGGTTAATTTGACAGACATGACTTATAAGTTGACAAAAGTCACATCACTTTTTTTGGAAACATGTCGTAAAGTAACTTGATAGACCTTCTTTCAAGCCAATTAACATGTGTTCAAAAAACAAAAAATATCAAAAAGTAACATGATAGATCTTTGATTAACATGTGTCCAAAAACAAAAAATGTCAAAAAATACAAAACAAAGAGCTCGAGGTTAATTCAACTAATAGGATGGAGCACTATATAAATTTAAGCCAATTAAATGTTTACAGCAACCCATCCCATCAGTTAATTTAACATCGAGGCCACTTCCCATCCGGTCACCCATCTCATAACTACTCCAGCCTCAACATAGTTAACTTGGGAGTTTTGTTAGATGAGCTATCAGTAGGGAAGCTGGTCCTTGCTAATATAGGATGCCTCTTCACATCCTTTATGGCATACCCGGATGACCTCTTGTTGCCGCCCAATGGCCAGTGCCACATCCCCCGCGAATGTAGAAGCTTCCCTCCCTTGTATAGCTTCTTCTCGCATTTTCCTCTATTTTTTCCGCCTGCCCACCTATAGAACCGCCTCACGCCGACCAATTCCTCTCCAAACACCTAGGGAGGCAGTTGAACTGAACAAGTCTAGACTTTTTTCTAGTGGATTCATTGACGTGGCACCCGAAGGGTGTGATAGCTGACTTTGAAAAAATAATTGACTACCACATTGGCACAAATGAGCATGGGGCCCACTTGTCAGCATGCTGGATGGAGGAAGTAACACAAGAAAAAATGGAGCGTGGAAGGGTGCGAATCGATTCGCTCACGTGTGATGACCACTGGAGCAATCCACTTAGATTGTACGTAAACAAAGTCGTCCAAACACGGCCGGTTATACTGTGAGTAGGTGACCTTGCGCTTGGCTCTTCGCCTCTTCTGGAAGTTGAATAATGATGATGGTACTACAATATATATACTTCTGGATATCTGATACTGAATGAACTTCCAGACGTCCACCGCCTATATAAGCGCACTATCATAAAGCAAAAGCTTCTCCTCGTCCTGCGAGCCACCCCGCGCGCGCGTGAGCGAGGGAGAGGTCGCAGTAAGCAAGCTTCTCCTCGTTTGCAAGTTGATGGGACACATCAAAGTAGTGTAGTCTCCAAAAAGGGTCGACCATGTCGATGGCTACCATCCCGTGCTCTATCAATCAGTGCGTGCATGATTCACGTTCCATTGAGAAAATAATGTTGTGTACGTGCCATCGAATAGAATAACTTAATTTATAAATAACGCGCCACCGCGTCATGGTCGACCTTTGATTCGTTCATGTGTGGTTCCCGAACAACTACTACACTCGCTAAATTATCACGTGGGCTGCCTTCTCGTACAGAAATGAGCTCACCATGTACCCATGCGTGAGTATTAGGGAAAGAGGCAAAGAGTACCTTCGTCGGTGCCTGCACCTCTTCTCTTCGTGCTCGCATTCCTTTTTTCGGGTGATTCGTGCATGTACTCCACCTACGTTCGTGACCGTTGGTGAGTCTCTCCTACTACTTAACTTCATTTTCTTGCATGACACGTGGACCTGGATGCTGGGTGTCCCATGTGTCGGCAAAACGAAGAATAACGCTTTCCGACGATCGAGAAAGAGCAAGGAACCTCGCGGTGGAGCGTCTGGACTCTTAATATTTTATATTCAATGATATAAAATCAATTGAATCTTCTCCACATCTAGTAGACCGGAAGAGTCTGAAACACGGTAGCCCAGTGTAGTTACATCATACATGGCCCACCTAACGCTATCACCATATTTCTTGGCTTTGATGCGACATCTAGCTCTAGTAATCTCCTCATCTCTCTCAAAGTGCGGTGGGCTGGCGATTTTGCCATCTATTGAGGTCGGTTAACTCACACTCGCTCCCACATGTTAGCGACATGCCAATAGCATTCTAAAAAATTACTGTACTCTATTGTTATGCCAAGAAGATGAAACGCTTTGACCGACGGACCAAGCGAGACAGGCGTGCCGTGCCGTGAGTGGGTCCAATTTCTCGTTTTGAACTTGTTTGGTGTAGTAGTAACACTTGGTTTTGCACCTTCATAGAATGATGCAAATCCATGCTAAAAAGGCGCTTTGCTTTCTGCTAGTCCCGTCAACCATTCTTGTTTTGTGCATTAAATTGTTAAGTTCCATGATTAAGATATAATTGACCAATGCATGTAAAATGTTCTTGTTTATTGTAGTACTCCTCATGCATGCATGTGTTGCGATTAGTACTACTCCCTTCATACATACGTATATATAGGGCCTAATGTATTATTCGAGGTTGCCTTTGACTATTGATAAGATTTTATATAATCTGAAAATTATATCATTCAAAGATCTTTCAACATACGAAATTGACGGTATGCTTTGAGCAACTTGCATGTCCTATATACTGCTTGAACATGTGGTCAAAGTTAGTCTTGAAAAACGCATTAGGCTCTATATACATGGACGGATGGAGTACATGATACTACTAGAAAACGCTCACCATCTAGTAGTTCAATGGTTGGTTCCGATCTTGAATTGAGTAGTGCTAGTACACTTGATGTTGTGCTGCTATCGTCCAATATTCGCGTGTGGTGGTTTCTAGAATTAAAAAAGGAGGTAGTCTTACTGTGGGAAAGGTGAAGTGATGGTTGCTTCATCCGAGCAACTTATTACTCTAGGAATATTGGAGTACCAGCGGATTCAAAGAAGAGTGAAATGATGGTTGCTTCGTTTGAGCAACTTACTGTGGCGAAGGTGGGGCTCTGTGATTTGACTACTCACTAGTCATTATTACTGCAGCACAACGACCGAGGTGAATCTCCCCTGCGGTTGTGCATTCAATATTGTTGCATGGCAAGTGGAGACGGATAAAGGATATCCCGCATGTCAGCAAAACAAAGTTGAATGGTTTCTGGCATTGCTATCAATCTTTTAGGATTTGTTTATATGTACGCATAATTTTCTTGCATAATGAAATTGTACTGTAATGCTACGAAGGTTTCAACTTTGGTTCTGCAAAGTAAGGTTTGAACTTAGGATCCATGTGTCCTCTTAACTCAAGGTTGTCTCGTTACAACATTCCATCAAATACAAATCAAACTACCATGGCTGCTAATGCATCTCAATGATTCCCATATCAGCGCCAATATTCACATCACAACTGAAGGCAAAGTTGTGAGAAGGTGTACAAATAAAGAAAAATATATAATTGATCGATGATGTTCGTAGGCATGGCTCCTTTTCCTGGACATGGTGTTCATTAGTTGGCAGCTAGTTTCATGCAGCTCTGCGGCCAACAAAAAGGTATATGGAGGACATCACAATCTGATCATTTTGTGTAATTCCACTAAAATCGAGTTGATCATCCCTGTTTGCAAAGATGTTCAGTCAGTGTGATTACAATAGTAGTGGAACTAGATGATGAAACATAACACACACAAATAGAAGTCGAGCACCTCTTCAATCTCTGTTTAAGACTAACTACTTGTTGGATGAGGAGGATAGCAAAACCAATCTCCCTTTCTGCAGTCCACAAAAATGTAAAAACGTTGCCCCTGTGACATTTTGGTGGAACTGCACAAAACATGCTTAAGAAAAACGTGATTTCTGCAGTTCTCCAAAAGGTTGCAATAGCATCGAGGTGAAATGGATAGCCCTATTTGCAAAAAGAGGTAGAAAGGAAACAATTACTGTCCAACAATAATTGAAGACACATACGCGGACAAAAAATAAGCATATTCCATGTCATAAGGGAAAGATAGCAGCATGGTGGTTTATCAAAAATGGTGTGAGGACGAGATTGCAAGATGGAAAGTACGCTGGCCAAGATACATTTTAAGCAAGAACTAAAGAAGATCCACATGCAGGATTGTCCACATGCATCAACGTGGGAAGATGGGCAGTGGAGCAAGGCCGGAGTAAGCTATACTTGGGGGTCAACAAGATGTAACTAGGACGGCGCTGGCGGTCGGGATCTACCCATATGATACGTCTCCGTCGTATCTACTTTTCCAAACACTTTTGCCCTTGTTTTGGACTCTAACTTGCACGATTTGAATGGAACTAACCCGGACTGACACTGTTTTCAGCAGAATTGCCTTGGTGTTATTTTTGTGCAGAAATAAAAGTTTTCGGAATGACCTGAAAATCAACAAAGATTATTTTTGGAATATATAAAAATACTAGAAGAAGAATCCACGTCAGGGGGCCCACACCCTGTCCACGAGGGTGGGGGCGCGCCTACCCCCTGGGCGCGCCCCCTGCCTCGTGGGCCCCCTGACGCTCCACCGACCTCAACTCCAACTCCATATATTCATGTTCGAGGAGAAAAAAAATCAAAGAGAAGGATTCATCACGTTTTATGATATGGAGCTGCCGCCAAGCCCTAAACTCTCTCGGGAGGGCTGATCTCGAGTCCGTTCGGGGCTCCGGAGAGGGGAATCCGTCACCATCGTCATCATCAACCTTCATCCATCACCATTTTCATGATGCTCACCACCGTGCATGAGTAATTCCATCGTAGGCTTGCTGGACGGTGATGGGTTGGATGAGATTTATCATGTAATCCAGCTAGTTTTATTAGGGTTTGAAACCTAGTATCCACTATGTTCTGAGATTGATGTTGCTATGACTTTGCTATGCTTAATGCTTGTCACTAGGGCCCGAGTGCCACGATTTCAGATCTGAGCCTATTATGTTTTCATGAATATATGTGAGTTCGTGATCCTATCTTGCAAGTCTATAGTCACCTATTATGTGTTATGATCCGTTAACCACGAAGTGACAATAATCAGGACACTTACCGGTGATGACCGTAGTTTGAGGAGTTCACGTATTCACTATGTCTTAATGCTTTGGTCCGGTACTCTATTACAAGGAGGACTTAATATCCCTTAGTTTCCAATAGGACCCTGCTGCCACTGGAGGGTAGCACAAAAGATGTCATGCAAGTTCTTTTCCATAAGCATGTATGACTATATTCGGAATACATGCCTACATTTCATTGATGAACTGGAGCTAGTTCTGTGTCACCCTATATTATAATTGTTGCATGATCGATCAGATCCGGCATAATTCTCCATCACAGATCCATTGCCTACGAGGTTTTCATATATTGTTCTTCGCTTATTTACTTTTCCATTGCTACTGTTACAATCACTACAAAACCCAAAAATATTACTTTTGCTACCGCTACTTTTTGCCACCGTTACCACTACTATCATATTACTTTGCTACTAAATACCTTGCTGCAGATATTAAGTTTCCAGGTGTGGTTGAATTGACAACTTAGTTGCTAATACTTGAGAATATTCTTTGGCTCCCCTTGTGTCAAATCAATAAATTTGGGTTGAATACTCTACCCTCGAAAACTGTTGTGATCCCCTATACTTGTGGGTTATCAATACCATTTTCTGGTGCCGTTACCGGGGAGCATTGCTCTATTCTTTGAGTCACTTGGGATTTATATCTACTTATCATTATGAAGAACTTGAAAGATCAAAGAACCAAGATTTTTCCCTGAACTACAAGGGGAGGTAAGGAATTATCATCTAGCTCTGCACTTGATTCACCTTCTTTTTTGAGTAAACTTGCGACACCTACACATGCTATTAATTCCGATAGGTCGCATGTTATAGATGATGCCACTTCTGCTTTGCATGATACTTATGATGAAACTACTTATATGCTTGATACTACTATGCCACTTGGTGAATTTCTTGATGAACAACTTGCTAGGGCTAGAGAGTGTGAAATTATTGAAACTGATAATATTGATGAAAGTGATGATGAAGATTCTCCCCCTAGATATTAATTGCCTATTGTGCCTGAGGGTTATGTTATGGATGAAGAAACTGCTAGAGACTTTCTTGCCTGCAATGATAGAAGTGATCTTAAGAAACTATTAGCTAAGCTGAAACAAAAATCTCTGAATGCTAGAATGAAATATGATCCTGCTTATGCTACTTCACCTATCTTTATTACTGATAAGGATTATGATTTCTCAATTGATCCTGATATAATTACTTTGGCTGAATCTAATCCTTTCTATGGCTATGAATCTAAAACTGTTGTGGCACATCTTACTAAATTAAATGATATAGCTACCTTGTTCACTAATGATGAGCAAACTCGCTACTACTGTAGCCTTAAATTATTTCCGTTCTCATTAAAGGGTGATGCTAAGATATGGTTTAATTTTCTTGATCCTGGTTGTGTGTGTAGTCCCCAGGATATGATTTACTACTTCTCTGCTAAATATTTCCCTTATCACAAGAAACAAGCTGCTTTAAGGGAAATATATAATTTTGTGCAAATTGAAGAAGAGAGTCTCCCACAAGCTTGGGGGAGGCTTCTCCAATTACTTAATGCTTTGACTAATCATCCCCTCAAGAAAAATGAAATACTTGATATCTTTTATAATGGACTAACCGATGCTTCCAGAGACCACCTGGATAGTTGTGCTAGTTGTGTTTTCAGGGAAAGAACTGTTGATCAAGCTGAAATTCTATTTAATAATATATTGACCAATGAAAATAATTGGACACTTCCTGAACCAACTCCTAAGCCAACTCCGAAGAAAAGGGGTATTCTATTTCTCAGTCCTGAAGATATGCAAGAGGCAAAGAAACCTATGAAAGAAAAAGGTATAAAAGCTGAAGATGTTAAGAAGTTACCACCTATTTAAGAAATACATGGTCTTAATTCATCACCTATTGAAGAAACACACGGTCTCGAGAACCTGACATAGGTAGTAAAGGTAAATTCCCTCCTGCTAAGTTTGCTAGCCAATGTTTGGATGAATTTGATAACTTTATGGTTAAGCAAGAAGATTTTAATGCTTATTTTGGTAGACAACTGAAACGCAATGCTTATATGATCGAACACTTGAGTGATTATATGGCTAGTGTTAAAGGTGAACTTAAACTTATTAGTAAACATGCTTCTATGGTTACCACTCAATTAGAACAAGTACTTAAAGCTCCGAATGATTTTCTCAATGAATTAAACAATAAGAAAAATGATAATGTTGTTAGAGTTACGACTAGAGGTGGTAAAATGACTCGGGAACCTTTGTATCCTGAGGGCCATCCCAGGAGAATTGAGCAAGATTCTCAGAGAACTAATGTTGATGCACCTAGTCCTTCTAAAAGGAAGAGAAAGAACAATGATAGGACTTTGCATGCTTCTAGTGAACCTATTGTTAACACACCTGAGAATCCCAATGATATTTCTATTTATGATGCTGAAACACAATCTGGTAATGAACATGAACCAAGTAATAATGTTAATGATGATGTTCATGTTGATGCTCAACCTAGCAATAATAATGATTTAGAAATTGAACCTGCTGTTGATCTTGATAACCCACAATCAAAGAATCAACGTTATGATAAGAGAGACTTTGTTGCTAGGAAGCACGGCAAAGAAAGAGAACCATGGGTTCAGAAACCCATGCCTTTTCCTCCTAAATAATCCAAGAAAAAGGATGATGAGGATTTTGAGCGCTTTGCTGAAATGATTAGACCTATCTTTTTTGCGTATGCGTTTTACTGATATGCTTAAAATGAATCCTTATGCTAAATATATGAAAGATATTGTTACAAATAAGAGAAAGATACCGGAAGCTGAAATTTCCACCATGCTTGCTAATTATACTTTTAAGGGTGGAATACCAAAGAAACTTGGAGATCCAGGAGTACCAACTATACCATGCTCCATTAAAAGAAACTATGTTAAAACTGCTTTATGTGATCTTGGAGCCGGTGTTAGTGTTATGCCTCTCTCTTTATATTGTAGACTTGATTTGAATAAGTTGACAGCTACTGAAATATCTTTGCAAATGGCTGACAAATCAACTGCTATACCTGTCGGTATTTGTGAGGATGTGCCTGTTGTGGTTGCAAACGTTACTATTTTAACAGACTTTGTTATTCTTGATATTCCCGAGGACGATAGTATGTCTATTATTCTCGGAAGACCCTTTTTGAATAATGTAGGGGCTGTTATTGGTTGCACTAAAGGCAATGTCACTTTTCATGTTAATGGTAATGAGCATACGGGACACTTTCCGAGGAAACAACCTCAAGTCCATAGTATTAATTCTATTGGAAAAATTTCAACAATCACTATTGGAGGCTTTGAATTTCCTCTTCCTACTGTCAAGAAGAAATATGGTATTCTTATTGTTGGGGAGATGAATATCCCGGTTGAGGTAACCTAGTGTTATTCGAAATTTCTCCGGTTCCATGTTATTCAGAATGTGTTTGTTAACAAGACTTGATCAACCTTGTTAGTGGATTCCTTTTGATGAGCATGAGATGGATGAATTTAGAAAACACAACTCTCTGTACCCTCTTTTTACTTTCTGTTATTTATATTAATAAAGAAAAAATAGTATTTTCTGTCTGTTTTCTCAATTATCCATGCAATAAAAAATACCCCAAAAATAAAAGTTCTCCAAATGCCCTGAAAATTAAATATGATTTTTTCTAGAATATTTGAGAATATCTGGCACTGAGAACACACCGGGGGGAGCAAGCACCTGGCCACGAGGGTCCAGGGCGTGCCCCCTGCCTCATGGGCCCATGGTGGCTCCCCTCCACTTATTCCAACCACCATACACTCCTTCTTCCTCCCAAAAAAATCACCAACCAGCTCAAGCACGAGTTCTAGCTCATCTTGCTACCATTTTTGACCTCCTAGCTCAAAGCTCCATTCACAAAACTGCTTTGGGGATTTTTCTTTGGTATGTGACTCCTCCAATGGTCCAATTAGTTTTTGTTCTAATGCTTTATTCATTGCAAATATTTGCTGCTTAGGTGACCCTGTTCTTGAGCTTGCATGTCAAATTTACATTGTCAAAAGTAGTTTTAATGCATGATATTGCCTCTAGGCACTTGTAGGAGTAGTTGCTATCAATATTGTTGAGTTTGGTTCACTTTTATTTTGAGTTACTAAAATTTTTAGAAATTTTTCAGAGGAAGAAATATGTTTAGGAAAATATACCAGGGTGGTTCTTCAAGGAAGCAAGGACCCAGACCCGCAATACGTGATGCAGACGATGAACCACCGAGGGACGCTCAAGTGGGCCTTGTGAATGGCCGTCAGAGGATTTCATGGTCCAAGCAATAATTAAAGAGGAATTTGATGCATATGTGCGTAATGCTGATCTGGAGAGCTTCGAGGCAGATAAGTGCCGGCAATACCTCTATTTAACTGATTCATTTGTGAGAAGGTTTAAATTTTCATCCTCGCGCAATTCACAAACTGTCATGTTTGATATTTATGATAAATCTTATACCATGGATTTAGAGGATTTTAATACTATTTGCAAACTCCCACAATGGGGTAGTGCTAGTGAACCTAGCAAATCTGAGCTTAGAGATTTTCTTGCTAGTATTACAGTGGGGGAATCTAGAGATGTAACACAAGCCACCATAGGGAGCATTCATTTTCCTGCTATACATTATTTTGCTCTCTTCATAGGAAGGTGCATAAACGGTAAAGATGAAGCATGTCACATGTGTGTACCTGATCTTAGCGTTCTCAGGAGCGCTGTTTTAGGAGATAAACAATACAACTTGGGGGCTATTGTTGCACGTAGGTTGCATAATAATCGTATTCATGGAGATTTCTTTCGTAGAATTTATGCAACTCATATAGCTAACTTTCTTGAGATACCCATACGCGGAGATGATATTGAGTTGCCTCCTTATCTAGATTATGATGCTATGGTTCGTCATCAGTTTGTTGAGAGGAACGACCAGTCCCTCCAGTACCGACTAATCTTTGACAGACGACGCACCTATCACGTGACTCTCCCTACTCCCTCTTTCTTTGACTTTCAGGCAAAGGGGAGATATGTTATAACTAGGGAGGAGGCGAACGAGTATAAGAGGAGGACGGGGATAGCTCGCCTCCAAGCGGCAGCTCATGAGGCAATAGCTGTTGCATCTCAATACAACCCCAACTATAACTTTGGATATCCGCCAGGCCAGCCGTGGCCATAGACCAACTTAGGCCAAAAGCCTAAGCTTGGGGGAGTACGTATTTCTCACCGAAATTACATTCATGTTCACACACTCATGCTAGTTGTCGGTGCTCATACTTTTTCATTGTAATATCCATGATAGTTTATTTCCTTTTTAGCTTTCTTCTTGCCTTAATAAACCTTAAGAAAAATATTAAAAAATTAGTTGTAGCTTTTAGTTAGTTTACTTTCCATGCCTATAGTAGTAGTAATTAAAAAGAAAACCCAAGAAGATTTCTCGTTCTACTTTTGCTTGTTGGGAGCTTTCCAGTGTAAACAGTTATGTTTCTTTTCTTTGGTGGTCGAGAGGAGAAGGTCATAATGAAAATGTTGAGTGGCTCTCTTATGCATTATTGTTGATCTAACAAAGAACCCATATTACCTTGTCTTCTCTCTTGAATTGAATGCTTGCAGATTCCAGCTTAGTCCAATGCACGTGCACTATTATTGTTATCCACACTATTCGGTCGTGCAAGTGAAAGGCAATAATGATGATTATATGATGAACTTATTGAGATAAGAAAAGATGGTATGAACTCGACCTCTCTTGTTTTTGTAAATATGATTAGTTCATCGTTGCCGATTTAGCCTATTATGAAAGAAACATGTTTGCAATGACAATTAGAGATTGTAGTTGCTTGACTTGGCACATGTTCACGCATGTAGTTGAAACAAAATCAACATAGCCTCTACGATATTTATGTTCATGGTGAATTATATCCTACTCATGCTTGCATTCGGTGTTGATTAATTTTAATGCATGCTCATGACTGTTGTCGCTCTCTAGCTGGTCGCTTTCCAGTCTTTTTCTAGCCTTCACTTGTACTAAGCGGGAATACTGCTTGTGCATCCAACACCATAAACCTCAAAGTTGTTCCATATGAGTCCACCTTACCTACCTATATACGTTATCTACCTGCCGTTCCAAGTAAATTTGTATGTGCCAAACTCTAAACCTTATAAACATTCTGTTTTGTATGCTCAAATAGCTCATGTATCAACTAGGGTTGTCTGTATCTTCCATGCTAGGCGGGTTATTCTCAAGAGGAGTGGACTCCGCTCCTCACTCACGAGAAAATGGCTGGTCACCGAGATGCCCAGTCCCATGCTTTAAGCAAATCAAATCAAAATAATTGCAAACAAAACTCCCCCGGGACTCTTGTTAGTTGGAGGCACTCGTTGTTTCGAGCAAGCCATGGATTGATGCCTGTTGGTGGAGGGGGAGTATAAACTTTACCATTCTGTTTGGGAACCGCCTATAATGTGTGTAGCATGGAAGATATCGAGATCTCTTGGTTGTTATGTTGACAATGAAAGTATACCGCTCAAAATATTATTCATATCTATTTCAAAACTGAGCTCTGGCACCTCTACAAATCCCTGCTTCCCTCTGCGAAGGGCCTATCTATTTACTTTTATGTTGAGTCATCATCCTCTTATTAAAAAGCACCATTTGGAGAGCACCGTTGTCGTTTCCATCCATTATTGTTAGTTTACATTGAGTATGACTTGACTAGATCTCTTTTACAATGAATTACAATGTCTAGTCAGTCCTTGATCTTTAAAGGTGCTCTGCATTTATGTTTTGCGGTCTCAGAAAGGGCTAGCGAGATACCATCTTGTTATATCATATTATGATTGTTTTGAGAAAGTGTTGTCATCCGAGATTTATTATTATTGCTCGCTAGTTGATTGTGCCATTGATATGAGTAAACATGAGACCTAAATGTTATTGCGAATGTGGTTAGTTCATAATCTTTGCTGAAAACCTGAATGCTGGCTTTACATATTTACAACAACAAGAGAAAACATAGTTTGTAAAAGTTTTTCTTTATCACTTTCGGTTTATCAACTAAATTGCTTGAGGACAAGCAAAGGTTTAAGCTTGGGGGAGTTGATACGTCTCCATCGTATCTACTTTTCCAAACACTTTTGCCCTTGTTTTGGACTCTAACTTGCATGATTTGAGTGGAACTAACCTGGACTGACGCTATTTTCAGCAGAATTGCCATGTTGTTATTTTTGTGCAGAAATAAAAGTTCTCGGAATGAGCTAAAAATCAATGGAGATTATTTTTGGAATATATAAAAAATACTGGAAGAAGAATCCATGTCAGGGGGCCCTCACCCTATCCACGAGGGTGGGGCACGCCTACCCCCTGGGCACGCCCCCCTGCCTCGTGGGCCCCCTGGTGCTCCATCGACCTCAACTCCAACTCCAGATATTCACGTTCGGGGAGAAAAAAATCAGAGAGAAGGATTCATTGTGTTTTATGATATGGAGCCGCCGCCAAACCCCAATCTCTCTCGGGGGGGGGGGGGCTGATCTGGAGTCCGTTCAGGGCTCCGGAGAGGAGAATCCGTTGCCATCGTCATCATCAACCTTCCTCCATCACCAATTTCATGACGCTCACCGCCGTGCGTGAGTAATTCCATCGTAGGCTAGCTGGACGGTGATGGGTTGGATGAGATTTATCATGTAATCGAGTTAGTTTTGTAGTTTCAGGAGTTCATGTATTCACTATCTGTTAATGCTTTGGTCCGGTACTGTATTAAAAGGAGGCCTTAATATCCCTTAGTTTCCAATAGGACCCCGCTGCCACGGGAGGGTAGAACAAAAGATGTCATTCAAGTTATTTTCCATAAGCACGTATGACTATTCGGAATACATGCCTACATTACATTGATGAAATGGAGCTAGTTCTATGTCACCCTATGTTATAATTGTTGCATGATCGATCGCATCCGGCATAATTCTCCATCACCGATCCATTTCCTACGAGCTTTTCATATATTGTTCTTCGCTTATTTACTTTTCCGCTGCTACTGTTACAATCACTACAAAACCCAAAAATATTACTTTTGCTACCGTTACTTTTTACCACTACTATCATATTACTTTGCTACTAAATACCTTGTTGCAGATATTAAGTTTCTAGGTGTGGTTGAATTGACAACTCAGCTGTTAATACTTGAGAATATTCTTTGGCTCCCCTTGTGTCGAATCAATAAATTGGGTTGAATGCTTTACCCTCGAAAATGGTTGCGATCCCCTATACTTGTGGTTTATCACCATACCACAGCAGCGAGCAAGTGGCGAAGGCCCTACCACGCGGAGCTTGGTCAGAGAGAATGGCGGGTACCGCATATCGAGACGTGCTGCCTTGACATCGTCGAATGGAGAAATTATGCACATCCTCCCTTTCCGCCGGCGGACAGGATGCGGCCGTATCAGTGACCAACAGTGAGAGAGCGAGGCACCGCCGCCTTGTGTAAGATAGTGTGAAGAGAGACATACCCCGGCAGGCAGGCTCCATTGTATATAGTGGAGCGGATTTCTTTTTCTCGATGACAATCGTTTTATATTCTGTACGTGCCATTGAGGAATATAACTTTAATGAAAACTAACGCGTCAAGTCAAGCTTTGTTGCGTGTATGCATAGTACATGACCCTCCTTCAAGTAAACAACTGCTACGTGTGTCAAATTATCACGTGTGCTGCCTTTTCATACGGAAATAAGCTCCAACATGTACCCGCATAGGTGTGGCCGGGAACGAGACCTGAGTACATGCGTCGTGCGTGCACCTCTTCTCTATGTGCAGGTACCCCACGTACGTGGGTGTGTGTGAGAGAGATGGTATGTGTGAAGTAACATATGCAATGTGTGTGAAACAGAGGCCTGGATATATCATATATAGAGGGGGCGATCCATGAGAAGAGAGTGGAGGGATCATCGGTGTGAGATATCGATTGAATCAAAGAGAGGGATTAAGTGTGTGGTGCGCGATCAATAAACAGTGTCATCGAATTTGTGTGTGCCAACACAAAGATATAGGGCGGCAGGCCGGCCTACTGGAATGCAAGAGGGGAGAGGTGCAGCTTGTATCTGTGGCATGGATACCTACCTGATGTGGAGCATCCTACAATCATCCCCATGTACACTACGTCTACTCTCCAAGACCCAAGAGAACATAAGAGGGGACCTCAAGTATATGCCATTGGAGACAAGGTGAACTCGCTCCCCTATGAATCGTCACTTTCCACATGCGAGACATGGCTACTAGCTCAAACATATGTGCTATGCATGACCAGGAACCCAGAGGAAGGCCATGGTACAACCAGGAGCGTTGGAAAAGACGGCGAGGACACCAATGCGAGGAACAAGAGAAAGGGCTGACAGAAAGTCAAAGCCACCGGGTGACCGGTCCATACCAGACGTCAGACGCCTGGAGGCTCAGCCAGCCAGGACAATTACAGCAAAGGCCAAGTGTACAGCGATCGGACGACCGCCCGACACCGAACGTCTGGCACTCATCATCCACTGGACGACCGACGCCGACCGGAAATCCGGTGCCACCTATCCCGAGCCAAAATACCGGACGTCCGACAAGTACCAGACGACCGGACCCTCGTGAGCCACCAGACGTCCGGTACCTGTCGGACGACCGACGCATGTCTGTTTACAGTGTAACGGGCCCGAGGCCCATGTACCCCTTCACCCCTCGCTTACCCCTTTGTGGCCCTAGACTATATATACTCCTCCACCTCCTCCATTTTAGTGTTAGCGTTGTGTTAGCTCATATGTGAGATAGAGCTTCGCTCATCCATCTGGATCTACTCCATCGCGAGGGACCATCACCTCTTCGTAGAAGATCCACTTGGATTCAAGACCCCTAATGGGAAGACCTGAAGACCTCCTCTCGGAGAAGAACCGGTTCCTATGTATCATCCTTTGTTGGATTTGGATCGTGTATCTCTTTGTGTTCCGAGGATCTAGCATGTGTGTGACCTAGTCTCGTTGGTTTGAGTGATTCTCCTGTGTTTCCTTTCGTGTTTTCCCCGTGTATTCTTCGCGTTCATCGTGTGATCCGCTCCTTTCGTGAAATATCAGCCGTATAGGGTTCCACCCTACATCATCTTGGATCAGAGCAAGGTTGATCACGAATTTGGAGCCCCCATCCCTATTTTCTAAACTTCTTTTGCTTGATTTCGTCCTAAATTTTGAAAATTCCCCACCAAAAATAGCCCCAATTTTTTTTGTGATTTGTTGGTTTGATGATGTTTTGTTGATTTTGATCCATGGATTTGCTTGGTTTCGAGTGGATTTAGCATTTCCACAAGTTTCCCCACTCTCCATCCACGAAATCTCCTCAATTTTGACCCCAAAATCCCCAAATTCCGCCCAAAATCGCGTCCCGGAGCTCAAATCCCACGTTGACCCCGACCCACCGGACGTCCGACCTTCACCAGACGACAGTAACCCTAAACCCGAGCTAAAACAGCGGATTTCCGAGCCCGACCGGACGTCCGACGATCGGACATCCGTCCATTACTGGACGTCCGACACCTGTAGATATCAACTTCGGTTGATTTTTGTTTCGGCCGTAACTAATTCGTCTGAACTCTGATTTTGACGTTATTTAGCTTGTTTTGAAGCTATTGACATCCCCCATCCCACAAAAATACTTCCAACATCATTTGACTCCATAAATTTTTGGAACTTTGGCATCTTTGCCTAGGGCTTCCACCACATCATCCGCTACACCACCACTGACTTCCGCAACCTAACCCATTGTGATCCATATAGCATTAGTGGTTGTTTGAGTAGTGATTAAAGTCTCCTCTGGTGTTTCGGCTACTTAGGGATGGTTGCTTCTTCATCAACCACCACCACCACTTCCGTATAGGCTTACCCACCATACAATTCCTCCACCCCAACTTAACCCAATTTTGTTTGAGTTGTGAGTTGTGTCTCCTAAGGTGTTTTGGCTACTTAGGGACAATGAACTTCAACTTCGACTCACATAACCCAATAACCCTACACTTCCGCAATCCCATTGAACTTCCAACACCACCACCGCATAACCATCATTGTATTTCCGCAATCCCATTGAACTTCCAACACCACCACCGCATTCCGCTACCACCATTTGACATTTACCTTGGAGATTTTGAGTTCGTGATTTTTCCGTTTCCTAAGGTGTTTTAGCTAATTAGGAATAGTTCGACATCGAGAACACCACCACTCATCATCGCCACAATGTCGTCATCGACTTTGACCACTTAACCGTCATCCGTCCATTGCGTACAAACGAGAAACCTTTGACGGTAACCTCGATGACGTCATTGTACATTCTTGCCATTGCATTGATAACCCCTAGCCCATTTTGCGTCACTTGCCTGTCGAGACTAGCCATTTGAGTATTGCCGGCAACGTTACTTGTGCACATTAGTGATCTACACCATCCATTGCATACATACCATATCATATTGGTATCATATCATCTCGTGTGCCTCAACTTTGTTCCCGCATATACACAATTGCTATCTTGGTTTGTGCATTGTGCAAAAGTGGCCATACAAAAAAGCTTTTAAGCAAAAGAGAAACAAAAGAGCTTGTAAGCAATAGTGATAGCATCATACCACATTGCATATAAGATTGTCATATCCGATCATCTTGGATCATAACACCGGGAACCATATATACATAACATACTTGGGATAGAAGTTGATACATTTTGCATATCATAGGTTGTGCACAAGTGTCGTATCTGCCTATAGATCAATCGTGCTAGCGTCTCTCTTGAGTTGTGCAACATGAGCGTTTTCCGTGGATTCCACATTTTGTGCTCATTCCTTGGTTGCACGACCCCATTTATCTATCTGTGTCTGTGTTTCCGTGTGGCATTCATTTCTATTGGTCTACTTGTTTCACTTGCAAATTTGTGAATCTCTTTCAACATTATTGACTCTTGCTAACATTTTGCATTAATTTTTTGTGCCACTATCCTCACCGAGCTCCACCATAAGCCTTACTTGTGTAGGTGTGAGAAATTGACGAGATCGGTACCAATTGTGCTATTTCCTTGTTACATCATTGATCCATTTTAACATAGGTCAAGGTACATTTGGTATAGTTCTCTCCTTTCTTCGACTCATATTTTCTTGAGTCTTGTGATGGATAGGAAAGGCAGTTCATCTCCGGTCTTCGACAACAACAAAGGCGCGAACAACTACATCACCAAAACGTCCATCTTCGGACTACACCGACAAATGTAAGGAGCACAATCTACCTTGCGAGAGCGCCTCGACAACCTCTCCATCGACATACGACACTCTGAATAAAGGAAAAGGGATTACATCGACACCAAGTTGGACGAGCTAAAGGATCAACTACGAGGCATGGTGGCCGACTACAAGTCTTCTTCCCCTTCATCATCCTCAAGGTGACGGCGAGCAAGTCGATAATCTTCGGAGCACCCATGCGATGCAAGCGCAAGTTGTCCACGTCCACATCTACATGGAAACCATCATCACAATCATGATCCACATTGTCATGAAGGGCAAGTCACCTCCAAGCATCATGTGCACGACGATGACGAACGACATCTACTATGAGCTCAAGCACGACAACGACATCATCAACATGAAGATGCTCGACAAGCGCAAACCTACAAGTCCCAACAAGCCCTACTTCACGCCAAGGCCAAGCTTCATGAGCAAAAGAGAAGACCGCGAGACGACCACAACCAAGACGACACTATGGCTACAACAACCACTTCGGCATCTTCACCAAGTGCTATCAAGGAATCTTCGCCTTTGGATGTGCGACATCTTCGCCTTCTTCCCGTGAGTTCGCCTACATTGACATCTTCAACAACGAGGCGACCACCTACGAGCGAGGGAAACACTTCCATCTTCGGAAGCCCCTCAAGGAAGATGGCCGATCATGGGAATTTCCCTTCGGTCATGGAGACGAGCTATGAGGTGCCACATCATATGGGCCTCCTACAACAAGATGGCGACAAGAAGGTTGAGCATGGGACTATCCCTTCAACCAAGGCGGCGATAGGAGTTGAGCATGGATACATTTGCACCTACATCCCCCCGACACCCACATATGATGAGATGCCCCAATTGCCATGTGAGGAGAGTCACCACCCCACGAGTGCCATGAGTGACTCCACCATATATGACATTGAGTGCATTTCCTACGAGAGGATGAGTGTGACCACCACTAGCCCCACACTTGAGAGCATGGCACACATCCCATGTGAGGTTGAGAGCCATTTGAGTGACTCCACCAACCATGCAAGTGAGAGCATCCAAGAGGGAGTGAGTGAGCCACAACACTTAGTGAGTGAGGTAGTTGACACGTCATGTGAGGCCACTATGATTTGTAATGACTTAACCTCTACTCTGAGTGTGTTTTCTTCTTTGGTGCTAGGTATCCTACATGATGACATGCCTATCCTCGACGAGTCCATACCTCCAATGGAGACGGCAATTGCCATGGTGGAAGAAGATGGACCCCCCAACATGGTTCCATCAAGATGAAGATGACCACGACTTGGTCTTTGACACCTCACCTACAACACATGAGCAATGCTCTAAAGGTAACATAGGTTATGGTGCTTCTCTTGTCCCACTAGTGGACTATCTTGCAAATGATTGCTTGCATGATGATGATCACCTTATGGATTCATCGCATACTATGTCATGTTTCGATATGCCACCCATTTATGATTAATATGATGATGAGCATGTTGAATTGCCTAGTTGTGATGCTGCCCTCCATAGGATATCATGTGAAAATTCTATTGGTCACATCATGTTTGATATTCCTTTAAACTTGTCATATGCTATGAGTGAGATCTCCCATATTGCATCATTTCAATCTCAACATAGTAGCTATGCATGCCCCATTAAAATAAATCCCATTTGCTCTTATGGCATAGATGACGAGATGATGGTCATTGGCTTTTGTTTTTCATGTGATGATATTGCCATGCTTCCTTTACATGATTTGCACAATTCATCTACTCTGCCATGCCATGATCACAATGTTCCAAATATGCTTTGTTTTGGATGTTGTCAATATTCTCCATGTGATGTTTCCAGTAATGCTCGTGAGGAGACCCTCATAGTTTCCTCATCCATATTAGGAGATTTTGATGCATTCCATACTTTGCATGATTCCCATAATTACGTGCACCATATGCATTCCATGAATAACAATGCTCTACATATTTCTCATGATGCATTACACAATTTGAGTCTCCATTATGCTATACATAACAACAAACCTATCATGATGGATGACATGTTTATATATCACGCATCTCATTTATTTGAGCATTGGATATTTTGTGCTAAACAACACAAATACCTGCGCATCATGATGGATGATGTGTACATATACCACGCACACACAAATTTTCCTTTGCCTTTGTTTTGTGTAGGTACTCACGTATACTCGTTAACCTCTCAATCCCTTGAGTTGATGAAACGAGCTCTTGAGAGCAACGAAGTTTTGGGATCCCGTGGACTACCACTACCACCGTTCCATTCGTGCAAGAACTACACGCATATATTTTACTTGTCTCTCACTCGGCTATGGGCTATGCATCACTTGTTACTTTATGCTCATTGTGGCGTGTTTACTTTGCATGACACACCTCTTTCTATGATTTTGCCATGCAATTGTGACCCTTGCGTGCATTTACCTATGATTCACCATTATACTACTACTACTATGTGTATTTGCATGCTTGGTGGAGATACTTGTTACTATTGCCATGTTCTATAGATGCTCCATTCTATTGTTGCTTCATGTGTTGGGAGACTCATCATGTTCCGTTGCTATTTAGCTAGGACTTCTTGCCAGTACAATGATGATACCTTCCTCATATCTTGCTTTCATGCTTGTGCTATGTCATGTGAATTATTCATGCCCACTATTTGCACACATGATATGATTGCCATGATTACCTCTAGTATGTTGCATCTTCGCACTACTAGCTTGCACCACTTGATCAATATGATTGCTTGCGTTGTCGCATCACCCATGTTCCATTCTTACCCACTTTCTTGGGTTGATGACATATATGTTCATGCCTCTCACATGATATATCTCGATCATTGTCGCTTGTCTCCATTAGTGGCATCTCTCATATCTACTTTTATTGGGTGCCAACTTGCTATGCTTATTGATCATGGCGACTTGGACATATTACTTATGATGCATGCTTATTTGATTGAGCCTATTGTATTTGGTTGTTTTCGCATCATATGCCTCCATACTATGGAATGCTCCCTTGTCCTTTCTTATGATGAGCATGATGCATACACTTGTTGGGTCTCTTACCACGCGAATGATAGGTTTTGCATTTCCGCTAACCTCATTTGTTTTTCCGAGTGTTTATCATGTACTTTCATTTTGAAGGATTCACAAGGAGGTACCATCATGAGACAACTTGGTCATATCAAGGTGTATACGATGTGCAACACCAACATCTTCGTGAACATTCCTAAGGTGAACTCCTTCCATTTGAGTCATCCTCAAATATGCATATCAGATGGGTCATTCTTTCATTGTTGTTTCCTTCTTGTTGTCTACATGATACATCTCGCGAACGGAGGAGTGACATTGGAGATTGGCTATATAGACCTTCACATTCAGGAGCGCTCGGACTTATTGGATCCACCTTCGAACCTCCACTCATGCCACGACATCAAGCTTTGGTACATCAACACTCCTTTGACACATTGCACCAACACCCCCGTATTTGTTGATTGTGCTCACACATGTCATTCCCGATGGACATATCATACTCACCACAAGTTTGCACCCTATGCGTGGATTGACTCACATTATGATTGCCTTGTTGCATCTTGTATTCACATGTCATCCATGATATATGAGCTTGTGCATTTCCTTAGCAAATTTTTTGTGATCTACCTTGATGGCATATTCTTACATCATGATCATATTGCCTACCATCAATTGCATGATAACATAATCACATTGAGCACCAATTACCATGTTCATGCTCTTGATAAACCGTTCCATTATGACATCATTTTGCACAATGGTCGCATTAATCACATTCCTAACTCCTTTGTGCATATTACAAATGTTTTTTCTCCCATGAATGCTTTGCATATCGTTCTATATCATCTTGATAAGCTTCATGCGCTTTGCCATGAACAATATTGCCGAACGGACCCATACTTACTTGATGGAAACTTTATATGCACTAACCATTGTATTTCTGAGTGTCGCTTGTGTTTGCTCTTTTTGCATGTCTATCACTCCGGAGACACCTTGGAGTACTTGGATTGCGCCATGTCTTCAACTTTTTCCAACTACAAGTCTGTCCACGAGAACCGTTTCCATGGTGATGAGGATCAATTTCCAAGGTCGGATCTTTCCCAAGGGGGGGGGAGATGATGCGGAGCATCCTACGATCATCCCCATGTACACTACGTCTACTCTCCAATCCCCAAGAGAACATAAGACGAGACCTCAAGTATATGCCATTAGACACAAGGTGAACTTGCTCCCCTCCGAATCGCCAGTTTCCACATGTGAGACATGGCTACTACCTCAAACATATGTGCTATGCATGACAAGGAACCCAGAGGAAGGCCATGGTACAGCTAGGAGCATTGGACAAGACGGCGAGGACACCAAGTGCGAGGAACAAGAGAAAGGGCTGACAGAACGTCACAGCCACCGGACGACCGGTCCATACCGGACGTTCGACGCCTGGAGGTTCAACCAGCCAGGACAACTACAGCCGTTGGCCAAGTGTACAGCGACCGGACGACCGCCCGACGCCGGACGTTCGACACTCGTCAGCCACCAGACGACCGACGCCGACCGGATATCCGGTGCCACCTATCCCGAGCCAAAATGCCGGACGTCCGACAAGTACCGAACGACCGGACCCTCACGAGCCACTGGGCGTTCAGTACCTGTCGGACGACCGACACCTATCTTTGCACAGTGTAACGGGCCTGTCGGTGTCAAAACCGGCGGATCTCGGGTAGGGGGTCCCGAGCTGTGCGTCTAGGCTGGATGGTAACAGGAGGCAGGGGACACGATGTTTTACCCAGGTTCGGGCCCTCTTGATGGAGGTAAAACCCTACGTCCTGCTTGATTGATATTGATGATATGGGTAGTACAAGAGTAGATCTACCACGAGATCAGAGAGGCTAAACCCTAGAAGCTAGCCTATGGTATGATTGTATGTTGTGATTGTTGTCCTACGGACTAAAACCCTTCGGTTTATATAGACACTGGAGAGGGTTAGGGTTACACAAGGTCGGTTACAAAGGAGGAGATATCCATATCCGTATTGCCTAGCTTGCCTTCCACGCCAAGTAGAGTCCCATCCGGACACGAGACGAAGTCTTCAATCTTGTATCTTCATAGTCTAACAGTCCGGCCAATGGATATAGTCCGGCTATCCGGAGAACCCCTAATCCAGGACTCCCTCAGTAGCCCCCGAACCAGGCTTCAATGACGATGAGTCCGGCGTGCAGTATTGTCTTCAGCATTGCAAGGCGGGTTCCTCTCCAAATTCTATGTACATGTCGAAATAGTGTCCGGTTCCTTGTGAATGTTGCACTCCTTGGCTTCCACGCCCAATAATGGCCACTTTCCACGTGTCAAGCAAATGTGAAGAGCCAGGGTGTTTTCACATTTACCCCCCTAGCTGTGTGAATGAGCCGCCTATTAAAAAGGCGAGGATTCAGATCCAAATCACACCATCCTCCCTTGGCGAGCCTTCATCGGAGCGCGCCCGACAGAGATCCATTCCATCATGGCCGGTCGACGCAGCTCCTCCTCTCGCTCCCCTAGATCCAAGCCTGGAGATTGGGAGAGATGTTCCGTCCCGCACAGCAAATTAGTGATGCTTCAGACCAAGGGATTTCTTCCCCCAGCGGACATGGTCCCGGTTCGAGCCGGGCTCGCCACTATAATGGCGGAGAGCAAGCGGAGAGCCATCCCAATCCCTCCAAGGGAGAGCAGGTATGCCTTGTCCCTTATTTGGTAAGAGGGCTCAGATTCCCAATTCATCCATTTCTCCGGGGGCTCCTGGAGATCTACGGCCTCTAGTTGCTCAACCTTACACCTGCCTCCATGCTGCATATCGCGGGATTCGTAGCCCTTTGTGAGTTGTTTTTGGGCTGTGAGGCTCATTTCTCTATGTGGAAAAAGCTATTCTGCCTTGTGCCCCGTTCTCATAAAGGGTCAATATATCAAGTGGGCGGAGCCGAAGTGTGGCGTGTTGCCGGGACCGGATACCTGTCCGGAACCCCAAAGAAGACGTCCGAAGACTGGCCTTCAGAATGGTTTTATATAGAAGACATCACCCTCCCGGATCCTATTCGGATCGGCCTTCCTAAGTTTGACAACGCCCCTTTGAAGAAGCGCCGGAGCTGGCATCCACGGAGCTCCCTGGAGGAAGATGACAGGGACGTTCTTTACCTGATGAGCCGGATAAGTTTTTTAGCTCGATCCGGATTGACCATGATCGAGGTCATGGCCATATGTATCATGCGGGGGGTGTAGCCGCTTCAGTATAGAGGCCACCCCATGTGGGATTTCAATGGGGAGGATGACGCCACCCGCTACGGCCGTAAAGGGCCGGGATCGGTTGCTGATCAAATAAAGATCTTATCCACTTTGTACAAGGGAGAAGAGGAGGAATTCCTTCGTGTCAACCCGCAGGGCGGATTTTCTATGTACAATCCTCCGAGCTGGGTAAGCGGAGACTTTTTCTCGCCCATCCATTTCATATTTCCGCAGTTAAGTATTCATTCTAGCAATTTCTATGCAGGAACTGCGCCAGGCTGTAAGGGAGATAAACAACCCCCCTCCACAACCCGAGGACCCTGGACGGTCCCTCGACCCGGCCTCCCAAGAGGATCCGGACATATCTGTGGAGCTGATCGATGGGGTGTTTTACCAATCAAGCAATGATAATGCTTTGGTGGCCATTACAGCCGATTACCCTGGGCTAGTTCCAGCCTCACAGGTGACTGAGACCGAAGTCCCAGCACTCCAAAAGGGATCTGTCCTTGCGTGTTTTTGATCGCCGTATAACAGCCGTGTTTTGCAGGGGAGGTCCTCGAGGCAGAAGGCCGAGCCTGCGGCGACTGGCCAACAAGGGGCCGCGAGGCCAGGCAGGCTGAAAAGACCCGCAGTCCGGATTGAGACACCGGCGCAGCGGTACGGCGCGCCGTCTTTATTGCAAGACATTATTCTCAGAGGCGTATTAACGCCTATGACTTCTTTTCAGGAAAAAGAGCGCTCACCAGACTATACCCGAAGAGGCTACCAATCGCGCCTCCACATGCCAGGCTCCAAGGCCGGATTCGGAGGCGGGAACGAATACGAGGCGTGCGCCGGGTGCTCCTTCGACAGAGGATGCGGATAAACTGTCCGCCACCAATTCCGAGGTGGAAAGTGCCATGAACCACAGGCGTCGCCGGACTGTTCTTCGTGATGCTTGTTTCTCCCAAGAGGCATTGGATGCCTTCAACTCGGGAGATGCCCACCTCCGTGCCGCTCAAAATGGTCTAGTCAGAGCCATGGAGCAGTATGTAAAAGACATACGGGTGAGAAAATTTGGTGATTATATATATCAGTAGCCCCTGAGACTTGAAGCAGTTAGGATAACTGATTTAAGGATCATTTGTTGTGCAGGTTCTTACAGAAAAGAATACTCAACTGTCCCAGGAGCTGGAAGAGTGCAAAGCCCAACTTCAGGCCGCACTGGCCGCAGCAGGGGAGCCCAAAGAGACCCCCTCTGGTAACATATCCTTCAAATGATAAGTATCATATAGAATGCGGCGTGTATGCAGATCTGACGATAAAATTGCAGATGACACTGGAGTAAATCCGGATAAGCAACAACTCCTACACTAGCTGAAGGCCGGTGAGAACGTGCTTACGAGGGTGAGGCAGGAGAAAAATGATCTCCTAGATGCCAACACCAAGCTGGGCGTGGAACTACAAGACGTTCGTGCCCAACTGTCGGACTCTGTTAAGGAAAATCGGCGGCTTCAACGCGGCATATTTAGTAAGTGCTTGAACGAACTTTGAAAAAGAGTTCGGCGAGGAAGCTGGCTGACAGAGTTATGTCTGTAGGTATGCTAACAGGTCGTCGTCCTGCCGAGGAAATGCCCGGTTCAACAGGTGACCTTCTTCCCGAGCTCTCACAGCTGCACGAACGAGTTCGGCAGGTGATGCAAGGCATCGCCCAGGCCTTGTGGCCATCCGTCTCCATAGCCGAAGGCCGTGGAGAGCTTGCAGAAAAGCTAAAGGGAGCACGGCGGCGCTTCCGATTAAGGAAGATATCGGCCTGCTGTCAGGGCGCCAGGGAAGCCTGGGCAATGGTGAAGACACGGTACACGAAGGCTGACCTGAACCACATGGCCGAAGTTGGACCTGTGGTTCCCGATGGGAAGGAGATCCCTGTGAGCTTAGTGTACGGCCAAGTAGAATTGGCCGCAAAGTATTCCCAACAGGACTGTAGACTAGACATCCTATTGGATGGTATTGAAGAGGAATTCAACCAGTCAAATTGACTATGTAATTTTAAAGTGACATGTATAATGCCTTCTAGCCGGATTGTAGATCGTTTGTCGTGGCGGACCTTTTTGCTTCGACCTCGGGACCCGACGGTCCGGAGTGTATCCGAATACCCTCTCGGTTATGTAAGAACCGGGGCATGCGTGGAGACCAGGTGTAGGGGTCATTAGTGCTTTATTAGACAAGTGCCCATCTAGTTATGTTATATTACATGGGTAGTAAGAAACATCTTCCAGGGAGAATAGTTCCGTTAAGGGTTCCTTTCCCTGGGTAAGCATGCCCTAAAGTGCATGTCCGGATTGCGACAAGAAGCGCAGAAAAAGAATCTGGGGGTAGATATGGATAATAAATAAAAGTCATCTTTTGTTCACCGACCGAATATTCCCTTAAGAATGCTAGCTTTCGGCTTCACCCAGTCTGAGGTACATGTCCGGCTGACCCGGCGGTAACAATCGCAGAGGTGCTCCCCTTATGCCCTAGCCAAATTAACGGGAACGTAGGGCATAAATACAAGATCCAGGCAACCCATCTTGGCCAAAACTTAAGTCATATCGATGCATATAATGGTGAAAAAAGGTACATGCGGAAGTATAACACATGTCTTGGGCGTGAGGCCCAGGTATATAATTTAAGCTTCTATGAAAGAAGCCCCCAGGTATGAAGAGTGTGGCTAGCGCATCTGTAATGTATGAGTGAGGCACAAGGTGACCCTTGAAGGCCTAGAGAAATAAAAGAAAGAAAGGGAAACAAGACAGATGATGCATATGCAGAAAATGGACAAAGGGAGGGGACTAACATAAAGTCCGGTGCTAGGCGTAGAATCTTCGAAGCCTAGCTGCGTTCCATGGGTTCGGCTCTAGTCGACTAGTCGATGCATCCAGCAGTCGGTACGCTCCACCGGTCAGAACTTGGTCAATAATGAAGGGACCTTCCCATTTGGGCTCGAGCTTGTTCTTTTTCTTATCTGGCAGCCGTAGAACTAGTTCGCCAACGTTATAAATTTTGGCCCGTACTTCTCTGCTTTGGTATTTGCGAACCTGTTGCTGGTAAAATGCGGAACGGGCTTTGGCTACGTCGCGCTCTTCCTCCAAGGTGTCCAGACTGTCCTGTCGATCGAGCTCGGCTTCTCTTTCTTCGTACATGCACACTCGAGGTGAGTCATGAATTATGTCACAGGGCAGGACTGCCTCTGCGCCGTACACCATAAAAATGGTGTATATCCGGTACTACGATTCGGCGTGGTCTGCAGCCCCCAGAGTATGAAGTCGATCTCCTCTACCCAGTGCGTGTCAGACTCCGTTAAGGAGCGCACTAATCTGGGTTTAATGCCGCTCATTATAAGACCATTTGCTCGTTCGACTTGACCGTTGGTTTGTGGGTGATAGACTAAAGCATAATCGAGCTTGATGCCCATTTTGCTGCACCAGAGTTTTACCTCGTCGTCCGTGAAGTTCGTGCCGTTATCAGTGATGATGCTGTGGGGGATGTTGTAATGGTGTACAACCCCGGATATGAAATCTATCACCGGTCCGGATTCGGCTGTTTTATCCGGTTTAGCCTATATCCATTTGGTGAATTTATCCACCATGACCAATAAGTATTTTTTCTTGTGGGTTCCCCCTTTAAGGGGTCCAACCATGTCAAGCCCCCTGACCGCGAAGGGCCATGTAATGGGGATTTTTTGGAGGGCGGTGGGTGGCATGTGGCTTTGATTTGCAAAGAGCTGGCAACCGACGCAACGTTGGACCAAGTCCTATGCATCTGCCCGGGCCATTGGCCAATAGAATCCTGTACGGAAGGCCTTTCTTACAAGAGCCCTGGCTATGGCGTGATGACCGCCGAGTCTGGCGTGAATTTCTGCCAAAAGGTTCCGCCCTTCCTCTTCGGAGATGCACCTTTGAAGGACTCCGATAGTGCTTTTTTTGTACAATTCTCCCTCATGGACCCTGTAGGCCTTGGATCGCCGCACTATGCAGCGTGCCTCATTTTGGTCCTCCGGAAGTTCCTGTCTAGTTAGGTAGGCCAGGAATGGTTCTATCCACGGGGCAACGATGGCCATTATTTCGTGGGCTGAATGTGTTATTTCGGTGGCGTAGCCTCCGATTGTGTCAGAGAGTTCGGTATCGTGTATTTTGGCCAGGTCCGGACTGTTGTTACCGGTGTCCCCTTCCCATGCTACGGATGGCATGAAGAGCCTTTCCACAAATATGTTGGGAGGGACCGCATCGCGTTTTGCGCCGATGCGGGCGAGGATATCCGCTGCCTGATTGTTTTCCCGAGCCACATGGTGAAATTCGAGCCCGTCAAACCGAGCTGACATTTTTAGGACGGCATTGCGATAAGCTGCCATTTACGGATCCTTGTCATCAAAGTCTCCATTTATTTGGGATATCGCGAGGTTCGAATCCTCGCGCACCTCTAGGCGCTGAATGCCCATGGATACTGCCATCCGGAGACCATGTAGAATGGCCTCTTATTCGGCTGCGTTGTTGGAGTCCGTATACATTATTTGTAGTACGTATTGAACGGTATCTCCTGTTGGGGACGTCAAAATCACGCCAGCCTCCAGACCAGCCAACATTTTGGAGCCGTCGAAGTGCACGATCCAGTTTGAATATG
This sequence comes from Triticum urartu, assembly GCF_003073215.2. Classification (NCBI taxonomy): domain Eukaryota; kingdom Viridiplantae; phylum Streptophyta; class Magnoliopsida; order Poales; family Poaceae; genus Triticum; species Triticum urartu. The sequence continues at coordinate 260,224,420 of NC_053023.1, forward strand.
TGCCGTACTCTTTAGGGAGTTCGGCTTCTGTCCACTCAGCGACGAAGTCAGCCAAAACTTGTGACTTAATAGCTCGCCGTGGCTTGTAAGTTATGTCGAACGGGAGGAGCTCAATGGCCTATTTGGCAATTCGGCCCGTCGTGTTGCGGTTGTTTATAATATTGTTAAGTGGTACTTCCGAGGCTACCGTTATCGAACACTCTTGAAAGTAGTGTCGCAGCTTCTGGCATGCCATAAATACCTTGTACGCTATCTTTTGATAATGCGGGTACCGTGATTTGCATGGAGTAAGGACAGTGGACACATAGTAAACCGGCTTTTGAAGGGGGAATTTGTGTCCGTCCACTTCTTGCTCGACGGCGAGCACTGTGCTTACTACTGGATGAGTTGCCGCAATGTATAATAGCATTGGTTCGCCAATGTTTGGCGCGGCCAGGACTGGGTTTGTTGCCAATATGGCTTTTATTTTGTTGAGTCCAGCCGTGGAGGCATCCGTCCATTCGAAGTGTTCGGTGCGCCGGAGGAGGCGATAAAGGGGTAATGCCTTTTCTCCCAAGCGGGAGATAAAGCGGCTTAGAGCCGCCACGCATCCAGTCAATTTTTCTATTTGTTTGAGGTCTGTTGGGGTAGCCAACTGTGACAACGCTCGGATTTTGGCCGGATTAGCTTCAATACCTCTACTGGAGACAATGAATCCCAGGAGCTTTCCGGCTGGTACGCCGAAAACGCATTTTTCCGGATTGAGCTTGATGTCATATGTTCAGAGGTTGTCGAATGTGAGCCTCCAGTCGTCTACTAGAGTTTCGACATGCTTGGTTTTAACGACCACGTCATCTACGTATGCCTCCACTGTTTTGCCGATCTGGTTGCCAGACATGTCTGAATCATGCGCTGATATGTTGCGCCGGCATTTTTGAGCCCGAAGGGCATTGTGTTGAAGCAGAATGGGCCGTATGGTGCGATGAATGCCGTTGCGGCTTGGTGTGGCTCTACCATTTTAATTTGATGGTAGCCGGAGTATGCGTCGAGGAAACACAATGAATCGTGTCCTGCGGTATCATCGATGATTTGATCGATGCGGGGGAGGGGGAAGGGATCCTTTGGGCAGGCCTTGTTAAGGTCCTGAAAATTGACGCACAAGCGCCAGGATTTGTCCTTCTTTGGTACCATCACCAGGTTTGCTAGCCAGTCCAGATATTTTATGTCTCTGATGAATCCGGCCTCCAATAGCTTGGCTAGTTCCTCTCCCATGGCTTGTCTCTTAGGTTCGGAGAAACGCCGAAGAGCCTGCTTAACTGGCTTAAATCCTTTTAGGATATTTAGGCTGTGCTCGGCCAGCCTGCATGGGATTCCTGGCATGTCTGAAGGGTGCCAGGGAAAAATGTCCCAGTTCTCATGTAGGAACTCTCGCAGTGCGGCGTCGACATCAGCGTTTAATTGTGCCCCGACGGAAGCTGTTTTTGTAGGGTCCGTTGGATGGACTTGGAATTTAACTATCTCGTCCGCCGGTTTAAAGGAGGTGGACTTGGATCTTTTATCGAGTATCACATCATCCCTGTTCACCATGGGGCGCAGCGCAGTTAGTTCCTCGGCCGCTAGGGCTTCTGATAGTGCCTCGAGGGCCAGTGCGGCTGTCTTATTTTTGGCGCGGATTGCTATGTCCGGATCATTAGCAAGAGTGATGATTCCGTTGGGCCCGGGCATTTTGAGCTTCATCTACCCGTAATGGGGTATGGCTTGGAAGATTCTAAACGCCTCCCGCCCTAGTAGAGCGTGGTATCCGCTGCTGAACGGGGCCACTTGGAATGTAACTTCTTCGGACCTGTAATTATCCGGCGCGCCGAATACCACATCTAGTGTGATTTTCCCAGCATAGCGTGCTTCCAGACTGGGGATGATTCCTCTAAAGGTTGTGCTACTTTGCTCAATGCGGCTCCAGTCTATTTCAATCTTTTGAAGAGTTTCCTCACAGATGAGGTTTAATCCGCTGCCGCCGTCCATGAGTGCCTTGGTGAGTCGAAAGCCGTCCACGATTGGACTGAGGACCAGTGCGGCTGGTGCTCGGGCTGTTCGGAATTTAGGTTCGTCACTGGCATTGAATGTAATAGGCGTGTCATCCCAATTATTTATTTCTGCTATGTGGCAGATTTCGGCCATGCTGCGGAGTGTTCACTTGCGTCTATTATTTGATGCGAAGGTCTCAAAGACCGTTAACACCGTATTGTTGTCCACGGGATGGTGCTCTGTGGTATTTGGGAGGAGTAGATCCTCACCACTTTTGGCCACCTGCCGGAGTATCCAACATGCTCTAAGGCTGTGCGTTGGTATTGCATCCACTGTACTATGAATTTTGCAGGGTCCGTTGAGCCATCCCTCCAGTACGGTTCCTTGCCCCGTGGAGGGCTTTTGCTTTTTGGTAGTTAACCTAGGTGTATTGTGATAATGCACCCTTTTATTTCGGACTGGGTTTGTATTCAGGGCCGGATTATCCCAAAATTTTATTTCGGTTTTCCAGGCGCATTCCATCGCACAGTACTTTCGTACTATGGACACCAAGTCGGCAAAGCGTGTAATTTTGTGGTGACTTATGGAGTTGAGGATTCCCTTGTCTGTGCAATTATTGCAGAAGAATGAAATTGTGTCTTCCTCGCGGCAGTCCTTTATCCTGTTCATGACCAGGAGGAATCTGGCCTAGTAATGGTGTACTGTTTCTTCGGGCTCTTGCCTAATTTGGGATAGATCGTGTATGTTTGGGTGGGTGGGTGGAATTGAATCCGAATCCTCACCCAATCTGAGACTCAGGGGCCAAGGAGTTTCCGAACTTGGAAGTTTGGATTCTTGGATGTTTTCTGATAAATCTAGCCCGCTGCCTGATTCTAGGTTCAGGCCTTGAGTGACGTCCTCCCCTCCGTGGGTATGCAGCTTGGAGGGATCGGGAATCCGGACATAGCTAGTCCTTAAGATAGATGAAGGGTTGCCGCATTGTTCCTCCACCACTGCAACGTGATGGGTGACCTGGGGAGAGTTGATATCTCTCAGATCGGGTTTAGGCCCAATCTGATCGTAGTCTGTAACGACTCCCAGGGCGGCGATGCGATCCAAGAGCTCGTTCAGGGAAGAGAGCTCCATTGGATCTAACTGCTCGGCGAGTTCCGAGTTGACGTGAAGATTGCTTTCGATGACCCGAGAAGTCATCATCGGCGCAGCGGCCGAACGGGCGGTCATAAGAAAACCACCTAGCCGGAGAGTTTGGCCGATAGCCAAAGCTCCATCAGCAACAGTGCCGTCTTTAAAGACGGGATGAGACATCCTTCCTGATGGTGACGGCACAGCAGAACTCTCAATGAAAGCACCAATGTCGGTGCTAAAACCGGCGGATCTCGGGTAGGGGGTCCCGAACTGTGCGTCTAGGCCGAATGGTACCAGGAGGCAGGGGACACGATGTTTTACCCAGGTTCGGGCCCTCTTGATGGAGGTAAAACCCTACGTCTTGATTGATTGATATTGATGATATGGGTAGTATAAGAGTAGATCTACCACGAGATCAGAGAGGCTAAACCCTAGAAGCTAGCCTATGGTATGATTGTATGTTGTGATTGTTGTCCTACGGACTAAAACCCTTCGGTTTATATAGACACCGGAGAGGGTTAGAGTTACACAAGGTCGGTTACAAAGGAGGAGATATCCATATCCGTATTGCCTAGCTTGCCTTCCACGCCAAGTAGAGCCCCATCCGGACATGAGACAAAGTCTTCAATCTTGTATCTTCATAGTCTAACAGTCCGGCTATCCGGAGACCCCCTAATCCAGGACTCCCTCAGGGCCCAAGGCCGATGTACCCCTTCGCATCTCACTTACCCCTTCGTGGCCCTAGACTATATATACTCCTCCACCTCCTCCATTTTAGGGTTAGCGTTGTGTTAGATCATATGTGAGATAGAGCTTCGCTCATCCATCCGGATCTACTCCATTGCGAGGGACCGTTACCTCTTCGGAGAAGATCCACTTGGATTTAAGACCCCTAACAGGAAGAACTCAAGACCTCCTCTCGGAGAAGAACCGGTTCCTATGTATCGTCCTTTGTTGGATTCCGATCATGTATCTCTTTCTGTTTTGAGGATCTAGCATATGTGTGACCTAGTCACATTGTTTGAGTGATTCTCTTGTGTTTCCTTTCGTGTTTTCCCCTTGTGTTCTTCGTGTTTATCACGGGATCCGCTCCTTACGTGAAAGATCGGCCATATAGGGTTCCACCCTACATCACTACCTACAGCGTTCGACCATCGGTGGGGGGGGGCAGACACCTAACTATAGATAGGTAGATTAACTGGTATATGTGTGGAGAAGGATAGGGACCTAGCCGTGTATTGAGGGAGATTGATCAACATCTATGCATACGTGTAGGAGAGGAATCATGTCGGGAGAGAGACAAAGCTAGAGTGTCTGAGGGTTGGTGGTGGAGTTGTTTCTCACAAATGGTGGGAGAGGCCTGCTAGACAAACGGAGGGTACGACTACAATATCAATAAGAGAAGGGATGCCTGCCTGCCTGTGCACGTGCATGTGAGAGACGGGTCGGGAGGCATGCTATAGCGACCCGACCTCAAACAGTCAAGTCTCTATGCTTCAGTGTCATACCTGGATTGGTAATGCTGACACACACTGTACTCGAAGGATTTATAACAGGGTAGCCATCACATACTTATTACATCGAATGTCTCAAAAGAGAACTTATTACAATAAATATGGCATATGGCCATCTAATACGATAACAGCGGAAGGCTTGGAAGATAAAGTGAGTCCATCAACTCGAATAGCATAGCTAAGCTGCACGGCAACGACCTAACGAACCTTACTCCTCGTCTAAAAGTCTGCAACATAATACGTTGTAGCCCGAAACTGGGTCAGCACATGGAATATGCTGGCAATATAACACAGTAGAGCAAGAGTAATGCTATCACTACGTGCATATTTGGCTAGTGGAAAGGCTCTATGGTTATAGTTTTGTGAAAAGCCAGTTTTTCCCTCCAAAAAAGGAATAGATTTTATTTACCTATCATGGTAGTTGAAACATCACTGAGAAGGTTCCTCCAACTCAATCCCAATTAAAAGTAATTATGAACCCAACAATATTAAATTAGAGTGATGAGATACATATGATAATCCAAGTACTAGATATCAAGATGTCCTTAACCAGGGACACGGCTAACTATGATTAGATTGTACACTCTGCAGAGGTTTGTGCACTTTTCCCCAGAAGACTCGATCTCCTCTGTTGGATTTCTCGCACTACATGGTGTTTGAGAAGCGAATGCCGGAGACACAGTCTTTCAGAAGCATTAACTCTACCCCCGGGTTGACAGTACCAACCTACAACCCACTACATCTGCTAGCCTACCACATGAAGAGGTCATGCAACTTACTCAACTATGATAGAGCCCATAATAGCTTGTGGCTTCACACGGAAGTTTCTAGCATGAAATATCTCAGTTCCCTTTGAGCCTGGGTGGCGGACCTTAGGATTATCACACGGGTGCTCCGGGATATCCTAGGACAACACTGGATTCTTCAGGTGCCCGACAAGCAATCCACCCAGATGTGTATTAAAGTTGCCTCCTTAAGTTGAAACATCGATTAACAATATCACATCTGTCATGGATTCACTCACCCAAACCACGTCTACGAGCATAGCATAGCAATATAAGCAATACGTACAAGTAACTCCCAAGGGTTTGATAATAATAGGGCAATAGGTTCTACCTCATCAACTACTTCCCAAACCCACATGTTATATCACAACCTAATCATGCAATGTTTGAGGATTGGAACTAATGCATAAAAACTGGGTGATAAAGGGGTATGATCAAAGTGTTACTTGCCTTGCTGATGATCTGCAAAACCTAGAGACTCGTAGTAGCACGCTTCGCACTCCGGGTATTCTATCGCAAAACAAACAATAGCATACATAAGCAATCAGGCAAAGATGCACGGGTAAAACACGAATAAGAAGGTCTAACCAGAAAGTTCAACTTAAGAACTCTGGTTTGCAAAAAGAGTCAAATCAAACGGAACAACGAAACTCAAACTGCGAAATAAACAAGATTCGATTACTAGTCTGTACTAAAGTCAAATTTTACAATACGAAAATCTTGTTCAAGTTGGTTAAACGGAAAGAGGGCTTTGAGACGAACATCTAGGCGCTTGAATCGCCTGATTCCGATAAACAAGCGAAAAGATAAACTAAAACGAAAATCGGATCAGAAATCCCGGTCGAAAATAACCGCAAAAAATCTGAGAAAAAGAAAAACTGACGAACAGGCTAATGAACGAACGTTCGTTGTCTGCGACTAACGGCCGAAAACCGTTCGTTAAAACGAATGTACGGACGAACGTCCGCTAAATAACTAAACTGAGAAAACCGATCTAAAAAACCAAAACTAGGGTTTTAAAAAAACCCGACGGTTTTTACCTAAACCAAAAAAAACGGGACGACGAGATTTGCGAACTCCGGCGCGGCTCCGGCGGCTTCCGGCGAGTGGGGCGGCGGCGCAGGCGACGGCGGGGTGGCGCGGGTGGTGCGGCGGCGAGGCGGGCGGCGGCAGGCGGCGACGGGCGCTGCAAGTGGCAGCGGCTGGCGGTGGGGCGAGGCGCGGCAGGCGGCGGCGGCTGGCGACAGGTGGTGGCGGCTGCTGCTGCTTGCGGCGGCGGGATGGCGATTTGGGGGCGGGGGCGGCGGCTTATAAAGGGGAGGGGGCGGGTGGCTTGCGGGAGGGGGTGGGAGGAGTCCTGGGCGGTGAAGGCGGCGGCTGCGCCGTGTCCTGGCCGGACTCGGGCACGGCGGAGGCGGTGGCGCGGCGTGGGCCGGCCTGGCTCGGCTGGGCCTTGGCCCAGTCGGGCGCGGAAGTTTTTTTAAAATAATTCCACTGCAGAAGAAAAAAAAGAAAAGAAATAGTAAACGACTCCAAAAATCCCAAAATAAATTTTCCCCGTCCTCTAAAAATATGCAGTACAAGGTGAACATTTATTTGGTCATAACATGCAATTTTGAAAAACACGCATTTTTCCTGTGCAAATAAAATAGCAATAAAATCCGAATAAAAATCAAATATATGATTTTAATATTTTTCCTACAATATCTCAGTTATTTTGGAGAAATCATAGTATCTCCTCTCATATATTTTTAGTTTGAAATATATTTTGGAGAATAAAATAATAAAACCAATGATCCTCATTTTGATATTTGAAAAAAAAATCAAATATGAAAACGGTGAAATCCCCAACTCTGTGCGAGGTCCTTGAGTTGCTTAGAATTTCGAGGATCGCGAAAATGAAATGCAACAAAAAATATGATCCTATGTATAACATTCCAAATTGATAATTTGGGATGTTACAAACCTACTCCCCTTAATGTGAATCTCACCCTCGAGATTCGGGTTGGCTAGAAAATAGGTGTGGGTGGTCTTTGCAAAGATCATCCTCTCGTTCCCAGATGGCTTCATCCTCGGTATGGTGGTTCCACTGAACTTTGCAAAACTTGATAACCTTGCTTCGGGTGACTCGGCTGGCAAATTCAAGAATCCTGACTGGCTTCTCCTCATAGGTCAGATCACTGTCCAACTGAATCGCTTCCAAGGACTCTGGATCTCTCAGTGGTATATTGGCCATCTCAGCATGACACTTCTTCAACTGTGAAACATGAAACACACCATGAACACCTGACAATCCTTCTGGTAACTCCAGCTTGTAGGCAACTTCTCCCATGCGTTCCAAAACATGGTATGGTCCTACAAACCTCGGGGCTAACTTCCCCTTAACTCCAAAACATTTAACACCTCGCAGGGGTGAAACTCGCAGATACGCTCTGTCTCCGATTTCATAAACTACCTCCTTGCGTTTTGAGTCTGCATAACTCTTCTATCAGGACTGAGCTACCTTCAGTCTATCTCGAATCAGTTTAACCTTCTCTTGTGATTCCTTAATCAAATCTGGTCCAAACAACTGGCGGTCTCCAACTTCATCCCACATCAACGGCGTCCTGCACCTTCTTCCATACAGGGCTTCGAATGGTGCCATCTTCAAATTGGCCTGGTAACTGTTGTTGTATGAGAACT